>NC_056726.1:300552528-300817528 GCF_019279795.1 Protopterus annectens
CAATACTTTAACCTTTGTCAATCCTTCTAAGTGAATTTCTAGCAGCTTCTTCCCACATTTCTCTTTTCAGAGTTGTACTATGTTTTGAAACTCAATTTTCATTTCATACCACTCATTAACTACCCCTTCTTTAGTACTTTCTTTTCTGATAACTTTCAATTCATACCCATTACTCATTTTTTTTAATTTCTCTCTTTTGAACAGGCAGGTAAGAGTGTCAATCTCACTTCTACACTTGCATTTTTATCTCTGTTTTTATTGGTGTGCAATCTGATACAGTTACTGGATGTGTCTCAAAGCTTTCAAATAAATAAATACGCATGCTCCTGTGAAATATAATGTTTATCCAGTCTACCCCAGTTATTGTATCTTGGGAATATGTGAAATTTTGCCTGATTTCCTGCTACAGAATTCAGAAATTCTTTATCAAATGTTCTCATGTACTTCCTCAGATGTTTACCATCTTTTCGTATACTTTCCCTTCTAGGTCTCCTGATATATCCACACTTTTGCAAATCTGGTACCAGTCCCCACCTAAATAATATTCTCTGCTGAAAGTTTATTCGGTTTCACAAAATTCTAAACACCACGACTATATTAGTTTTATGTGGAATATAAATAGCATTATATACCTTCCCAGCCAATAACTGCTTATTACCACCATCTATCATTACTGTTCTCCAGCCTCATCACCACTGGAGCCACTTTTGCAATCTATGATTTATTTTATCCCTGACACATGACAATGTTCATCCTAAAGTCCCTTCCTTACCAGATTTGTATGCTCATTTCTGTCCAAATGCATCATCTCTTTTAACACTATTCGCACGTTACACCCCAATATAATTTTGTACTCTTCTTTTTGTCTACACTTTCAAGGGCATTTACATGCAATGTTAATGTTGACAAAGCAGCTATTCTGATAGTTATTATTCCCATATATTATACACAATGGTTCTGAATATTTCCATCTTTCACCTCACACGCACTACCATTGAGCAGCAGGCTGACCCTGTGCAGTTGCTTCTCATCTTATTGTCTCATTTTCTCTAGACACTGTTTCGATAAAAACTCAACAAAAGGCTAAATACATTTCCAAAAAATGATTCCCTTTTAATTCAAAGCAGAAACACAAAAACAGAATTTGTGTACTTACCATAACAGTGGATCCTTTTCATACAAGTCCATCTAAGCTGACAGATTAGTACCAAACTGCTCCTCTGATCTGATTCAATGATTAGAGCTCTAGTACCTTGAGCTCCTGTAAAACTTACCCATAATCCCCAATGAACCTCCCCTTTTCAGATCAAGCTTGCTACTTAATGACCATCTCTAACAGAAGAGCAGCAAAATTATTCTGGGGGTGATATCAGATGGACTTGGATGAAAAGAATCTAGCTATTTTAAGTACACAACATCCATATTACATTTCATCAGTCCATATAATACAACAGCTGGGACAGAATGCTAAGCTACCTAAATCTTGGGTGACATCATGCAGCAAAGGTTCTAAAAATGATATCCAGTTTGTAATGTTTGGAACAGGTGTGTAGAGTAGAGCATGCGGCTGCAGCACAAATGTTATCTGTGGAAGAGTTGCTGAAAAAGGCTGCAGAAGTTGCCAAACATGCTGTGGAATGAGCCATAAGTTAATGTCATGTTGTTGTAGTAGGCAAATGGGATACTAAAACCTTGTCCGGATGGCTCTGATTACAAGTTTGCAGCCCGAAGGAGACAAAAAACTAGTTGTCTTTTTCTAAAAGATTTGGTTCTGTGTAGGCAAAATGTGAGTTGCTTATGGGTATCTAAAGTCTGAAGAAGGCCCTCTCAGTTATCTGATTAATTTGAAAACAATACTGTAAAGTTAAGACTGGTTAATATTTTCAGAAGCCAACTTGGGAACAAAAGAAGAGTTTGTCTTTAAATTGACTATCTTTATGAAAGACCAAATATAGTGCAGCAAATGCATGAAGTTCTGAAATTCACCTAACAGTGGTAATGACCAACAGAAAGACATTTCCAGGACAACTACTTCAGGTCTGCAGACGAAGCTGGTTTGAATGGACATTTTGTTATAGCATCCAAGATTTAATTAAAATTCCAAGGTAGGGTAGGATCCTTGACAGGAGGACAAAGAAGAAACACCCTTTTGAGGAATGCCTTACACAGTTTCTGAGCAGCCAATGTCTGCTCTGATACCTAGGATAATTAGAGAAGGCAGCTACTTGTACTTCAATAGAAGAGTAGCTGGAACCTATTTCAAACAATGAATACAGGAATTACAAAACATGAGCAATAGGAGCAGAATAAGGGTCAAAGACTGGACTAGTGGCAAAGTTTGTAAATAATTTTTTTTTTTAAGTAGATTGCTTCAGAGAAGGGAATATAATACAAGTTGCACACACTGACAGGGAAAAGTATCTGGCAGTTGAAACTGGTGAAATCATGCAGATGCTGTGAAGCTCAGGGTGAGGCTGACTGGACGGGTGTGAAAGAAGACTTGGCTGGGGATGTAGACAATGGAGGCTTCTTTAGGTGCAGCCTGATGAGAGGAAACAAAGTCTGTCTGGGTCAAAATGGATAAATGAGTACTACCTGATTTGCACGTTAATGTCTTCTACAGAAACTGTACTCCTTTCCCGTCCTTCTGATGATAAAGACCTGGGAGGGCGGGCCACTGTCAGGCTACAGCATCCATGGGTGTCTGTCCTTTTGACAAGACTGGGGCAAGTACTTTCTACACTTGGGTGCTGAAAGATGACACAAACAAATCACAAGTTTGGCCCCAGTGACTGAAATTTTTTGAGCCACTGACAGAGAAACTACTTGTAAGGCATTAGAACTGACCCGCTAAGCCTATCTGCAAACCACTTTCATTTCTCCAGAATATGCACTGCCACCAGAAAGCAATCTAAATCCACAGTCAATTGCTATACCTTCATGGCCTCTCTGCAGAGAAGTTGAGATTCAGTTCCTCCATGTTTATTTATGTACCAGACTACCATGTCCAACTGTATGGCGGTCACACCTCAAGGTAGGACGTCCTGGAATGCCTACAACATAAAGAGCACGGCTCATCTCTACAGGATGCCAATGTGAAGGTTAGCTTCTGATTCCAAACTCCAAGGATCATCTTCACTTCAAACTGTCTCCCCAATCCAGAAGGGAGGTGTCTGTGGTTACTACTGCTGTCAGTATAAAAAGAGCAAATGGTCATTTCTAGCTGGTGGAATGAAGTAGTTAACCAGCAGTGTAGATGGTTCCTAAATGACTGAGTCAGACAAATGGGGGCTGGAGGAGAGTCCATTTAACTGTAACCTTTGTGTGGCTAGCATCTACTGCAGAATCTTCACGTGGAATCTGGCTTAGTGAACCATGGACACTGAAGCTGACATGAGGCCCAAAATTCCTAGTACTACCAAAGTCATGCATTTCTGATTATGGTAAAGGATTCAGACCAAGCTGATGATAAAGGATTCAGACCAAACTCAGAAGGGGGAGAATAGTTTCTCTGGTGCGAAAGACACTTGATGTGACTTTGTATCCAGATGGCATTTGATGAAAGTAATTTATGACCGCTATAGCTGTGATATTTGACAGTTTATGGAGATGCCTAAAGATAGGCAGAACTGTAAAACCTAGTTTCTGGCTATTAACAAGGACTCTCTGGTTGCTACAGCAAGGAGTCAGTCATCTAGGTAAGAAAATGAGCTATGACATACAGGGAGCTCAATGGACTGATTAATAGAAAAGTCAGAAACCACCTTTGGGAAGAAAGGATGGGTTAGCATGAAGTGATACTCTGTCCTTATGGAAGATGACATAAGAGCTCTTGATACATATGGCTTGCAACTCAGATATTCGTCTGGCTGAAGTTATCACCACCAGAAATAAGGATTTCCATGACAGGAATTGTAGATCACATGTTGCCGCAGGCTCAAAAGGGGGTAGAGAGAGAGAGACTGGAGAACCCAGGAGAGATTCCATGCCTCCACCGGCTGCCTGATGGGAGGTCTGCTGTGGAATATTCCCTTGAGGAAGGTCCTGCAAAGTCGAGTGGAAATAAGCGGGACTCCATCTGACCCATTACAGAAGTTGGAAACAGCTGCCAAATGGACTCGAATGGTGGAAGCTGACACACCATTATCGAACAGCTCAGTCAGATAATGAAGAATAGCAGCTACAGGAGCTGAAAATGGATCTAGCTTCCGATTATGTGACCAAATAGAGAATCTTTTCCATTTGCCCCTGTAAAGTTTTCTGGTGGATGGTTTATGTGAGGCCAGGATAATATCACGGATGGAGGGGGTTTCCTGCCTGGCAACTAACGGAAGTGGAGAAACCAAGCAGTCAGCTTGAGGACAGATTTGGGGGAGTCAGCCCTTGCGGGTGAGATATGAGGTCCTGAAGAGTGTCTAGAGAATCCAAGGAGGTTGCAACAGATGAGGTCGGAGGAAGGGAAGTCACACTTGGCGAGGCCAGAACGGGGCATTGAGGATCACTCCTTCTCAACCTAATAGTTTTCCTTAAAAAAAGAGGAATTAGGGGAATCGGAGGATAAGCATAAAGATAGACCCCGTGGGTCAATCATGAATCAAAGCGATACTTGGTGAATCCCCGTGAGGGGGAAAGAAGGCCAAGTAACTGCTGCATTTTGTGTTTGAGGGGGAGACGAAAAGATCACAGAATGGCTGGCCCAAACGGCTGAAGATTTCTGCCATCACACTCGGATTCAGAGACCACTTGTGAGGACAGAGGATGCATCTGCTCAGTATGTCCGCAATCACAGTGGAGCTCCCCGGGATATGCATCACGATCAGAAAACGGTTGGAAGCTATCGCCCACTGCCAGATTCTCATGGCTTCACGTCATAGGGATAGGGATTTGGTCCCTCCCTGCTTGTTTATGTACCAGACAAAGGACATGTTGTCCAACTGGATAGCAATCGTTCCGAGCAGAAGGAGCGGGTGGAAAGCTTGCAACGCCAATAGCACTGCTCTCAACTCCAGGATACTGATATGCAAGTTGACCTCTATACTGGACCACGTGCCTTGGACTGACTTTCCCCTGGAAGTGCCCCCCCCCCCACCCTATCAGGGAAGCATCCATGGTCACCATGGCACTGGGTTGGTGATCCTGGAAGGGGCGACACCAAAGATTTTCGTTTGTACTCATCCACCAGATGAGATCATGTTTGCAGGTGTTGGTGATGAGAATCTGTGAACTCAGGGGGTTAAGACTGTATATCCACTGGGACTGAAGAAGCCATTGTAGCAGTCTCCTGTGTAATCTGGCTAGGGGAACAATTGGGATGACTGCAGCCATAGACCCCAGAGCCTGGAGAACTTCCCTTGCAGACAACTTTCTTTGACAGAGTATCACTTGAACTTGTGCCCTTAATCTCTGAAGCCTGTGAGAAGGGAAAGAGACCAGACTTGAGTGTTAAATATTACCCTAGGATTTCCAATTGTTGTGAGGGCTGAAGGTTGGATTTTTCCCACTGGATGGGGATGCCCAGTGACTCCACTTGTACCAGGGTGTAGCGGAGGGCCCTGACCAGAAGACGCTTGGTGGGGGCAGAGAGGAGCCAATCGTCTAGATACAGAAACACCTGGAATCCCAGAAGTCTCAGATGAGCTGGGATCACTGCTAGGCATTTCGTGAACACTCTGGGGGCCACTGAGAGACCGAATGGCAGGGGTCTGAATTGGTAGTAACTGGCTCCCAGATGGAAGCGAAGGAGACTCCTGGAGCGCTCGTCCATCTTGATGTGGTAATACACATCCCAGAGGTGTAACGAGCACATCAACACACCCTCCCGCAGAAAGGGAAGGATGGATTGAATCGTGACCGTGTGGAACTTGGTCTGAACTACCGATTTGTTTAGTTGGCTGAGTTCCAAAATGGGCCTCTAGTCCCTGGTCTTCTTTGGCACTAAAAAGAATCTTGAGTAGAACCCTGAAATGCACTGGTCTGGGGGAACCTGTTGGATGACTCTTTTTTGACATAGCTTTTGTATTTCGGAAGCTGCCTCCTCCCTTTGACTGGGTGGAACATCAGGAAGGGATTTTGGCAGTCTTGGGTAAGAAATTAGGGGAATGTGAAGGCCTCTGGTAATGATTCTCTGCACCCACTGATCGTTTGTAATAAGAGAACCAGGCAGCTTGGTGCAAAGAGAAACGCGCCCCGACTGCTTCCAGAAGAAAGCAATCAGGCAGCACTTCAGGAGTGCTGATACGGCCTTCCCGAGAAGGAATCTCTGGAGTCCTGATTCCATGGACCTCCTCTGCCCTGAAAGGGGCATCTTCCATTACTGGAACCCCCTCTGCCTATGTGGGAGTCCTCACCACGTGCGTCATGGAAAGGACCTCGAGACTTCTTGTGCCACATCTTCCCACACCTCTGGTTCCTGGAGAAGGAACTCTGAGGTTTGGAAAACCGTAGGCCCACGGCAGACAAGGTCTTCCTGTCCTGCTCGCACCTGGCTAATGTATCCTTGACCTTAGCACCGAACAGAGCTGATGGTTCGATAGGGGCATTTAAAAAGGAAGACGGAGTCCGGGAGGTCACAAATGCGCATCCAGGTGTGGTGTCTCATGACTACGCCTGCACCCGCAGCTCTAGCCACTCCTTTGGTTGCGTGGGAAGGCAACCTCATGGACGAATTGGATATTAACTGTAGGGTGGCAAGTTGGGAAGCAACTTTATCACGTGCCCCATCCAAAACTTGACCCGCGAGGGTTCCAGAGAATTCGGAGATGAGATCTCTCTGGAGCCTCGTAAAATGTGCCAAAAAGTTCAGAGACCTGACAGTAAAGGTCACTGATGCAAAAACTCACGTCCCTAACCTGTCCACCACCTGGGACTCTCTATTGGGCAGGTGAACAGCAGGACTTTACTCTGCCAGGTCCATTTTTGTGGCTGCCTCTGCCACCACCATAGAGTCTACTGGCAAACCTCTAGGCCAATGGGGTTGATCCTCTGGAGGGAAGAGTATCTTATCTGATCTCCTAGGGATGGCCTCAATGGTGTCAGGGTTCTTCCACGCCCGCTGCACGATGAGCTTGACCAAATCATCAGTGGGGGGGGGGGGTCACGCAAGACGTAGAGGGCCGACAGCGGAAGGCCTGCAGGAATACAGATTCCTCCTAGGAAGGATTCGAGGGCTTCCAGCTACCCCTCTGTTTCAAGATTTCCAAGATGTCTCCAAATGAGACAAAGTCAGGGGGTGACCGTGGGGATCCTTCCCCATCATCGTAGTCCGTATCTTCCGTGAGGTACTCCTCTGGGGAGTCCTTGTGTTTCCTCTTACACATCAGTTTCTGAGGGGGTTCTTTGGTGGGAGCATCCGAAGAAGACTCAGAAAGGGAAATACCCTGAACAGGGGTTTCCTGGGCCTTGTGCTCTCAGAGTCCTGGGGGGGTGGCCTTTGACAGTTGCGGCTCATAAGGAACTGGTGTGATGACTGACTTAGAAGGGTTGCTCGAAGCAGGCACCCTCTCCATCACCTGGAAAACAGGCCTGCCTGAAAAGGAATGGGAGCCCGGAACCGAAGAAAACAATTTCGGAACCGGGGTCACACCCCTCTCCATGCGGTCAGCCCCTGGGGACGGAGCCTCAAGCAAACTTGGGGCGGAAGTCACGCTCAGACCCTAAGACAGAACCAGCAACACCGCCGAAACTGAAGGCTCCAGCCCCTAAGACTGAGATTGAGGAAGGGTGGGTTCCGACGGAACCAACACCCAAAGGGGCCTCGGAGCCTCAGACTCTGTCATTGTCGGCACCAAGGAAAGGGGTCCTCTGGTAGACATTGGTTATATGAGCCTCGGAACAGCGGGATCCAAGGGACAATTGTATGTAGGGGTCGGCGGTGTAATAGACCTAAAGCAAGGAGTGGGATGGGGTCTAGGAAAATTTGTAATTCCCCTGGTAGTCAGCAGCTGATCAAAAAGGCGCAGCACTTCCAATTCTGAAAGGGTCCTGGTGGACCTTACCAATGCCCCTGAGAGGTAATCATACTAGTCCAAAAAAGAGCTGAAAGCTTGTTCGGCAAATGGATCCGCAGACGGAGAGTACTGGGTCCATGGTGTATTAAAGAACGGCACAGATGATTCCAGTTTGGAAACTGGCAACAAAGGAATGATTGGAGCAGAGGTCACAGCTGGGGTGGAGGTCAATAATGGCTCCGAAGTTGTTGGGACAGAGATGGGGGACGTCAGTGCAGAGATGGAGACAAACTGGTCGGAACAGAGTTTGTAGTTAGTGCCGTAGTCGTCGGGGCAGGCGCCGATGAGGCAACCTCGGTATGAATCACTGGAGCCAAACTCTGAGCCGAGATGGTGGAACCGTGGAGGCAGTACGGTGCTCAGTGGAAGTCTTATGGGCCTTGTGCTTATGGCTTTTGCCCCTATCACCAGCCGGTGAAGATGAATCTGAGCGAGGATGTTTCTTGTCCACAGATGGAGGGGATGAGACCTCCAACACAGAAATAGCCTCCAAAAAAGGCGAAAGAAGCAGGCCCTTAAGGATCAATTTATTTCATCGCTCATTCAGCACCCGCTGACCGAAGCTGGCACAAATATCACATGGAGGTTTTGCCGATAAATGCGGAACCCCCAAACAATACACACACTCTTCATGAAGGTCACTATTCGAGAGTTTACCACTGCAAGAGCAGCAGTGTTTAAACCCCGTAGTCCCTTTCTTCTCAGACACAACAGGAGACACACACACACACAAATAGAAGAAAGTGAAGAAAAGGAAAAAGGGAAATACCAACAATGGTATTCAGAATACCACAAGGGTAGAAGGGCCAGTACCAACAATGGTACGAAAGGAAATACCTGTAGGCAGAGCTGAGTGAGTAAAGATACAAGAAATTAGCAAACTAACAGGAAAAAATACACAAAAACTTGCAAAATTTAGAAAAAAATACAACACTTAGCTGGAGAGCTCGGTGAAATGCTGCTATATGGCTGCGTGACAAACGAGATCTGATAACTGAGTGAAGGGCATTGTGGGTAGCAGCTTAGCTCGAGAGTTTTTTGGTGCATGCAAGCTTGGTATAAGGCCGACTCTGTTCCAAAGGCTCGGAACCAAACCCATCAGTGATGAATAGGAAGAAGACTAACAACTTCAGATGAAAATATTTTCCTCCTGATGAGCTGCTCACATTTACTGGGGTGATACGTTTGGTAGCAGCAGCTTCTTGTTGTAGTGGCCCTTGGAAAAAAATAACAATACAGTTTTTGGATATGACATCTTGCACTCATCTCTCCTGGAAGATGGCCATTCATGCATTCAGAAATCAAGATAATCACCCCATGGCTGCCTCCACAGAAGCCAGTTGTTCAAGATTTTAAAGGTGCTGAGTAGGCCTTCCAGACAAGGGTTCCCTGAACCCTGATTTTATGAACCCCTTTAATAGCATGTCTGGCATCCAGTAAAGCAGCAGGCTCTGCCACAGCTGCCACTGTCAGAGGAGGAGTTAAAGGGTTGACAATGGAATCTCCTGAACCACAGCAATATTGAAATATTCTCGCTCCTGTAGATAGGAATCTAAGGGTTCTCAATTAAGACTGCCACAACAGAGAGCATCTTCTTCTCATCCTTATTACATCTCGTCAGTTTTTCTCTCGCCACTGGACCAAACAGTGGACCCACTTATAAGTGGTGATTGGTTACTGGCACCTTAAAGTAGCCTGCAAAAGTCGCACATGCAGATCCAAGCAGGACGTTGAAGACAAATCAGTCCATTCAGCCCTGGGATCTCTATTGCCTGCACTATGGTACAGATACAGAGCGAGATTCGGGATGTTGAAAATGGTATTCAGATGAATTACCTGAGTCATGGGTTGACCCAGAAAATCCACAGCTCACAAAGCTTAGTCCCTTTGGAATCTATTTAAATTCAGGTGTATATTTGCCTTCCCATTTTATCACCCTATATTCCTTACTTCGGGGTGGACAGCTAATGACTCGCTCCTGAGTTTTCTCTTGGCTGCAGCAACAGTGGCCTCCAGAGGTCCTTTTGACTGGTACTGCCTACCCTTAAGTGGGCTCAATACTCCAGCTGGTTTGCTAGGAACAGTTTTGGCTGTACCTGGTTCTAGACATGTCCTCCTGGAGATAAAAATCTGTAAGACTGTCTTGCATGAGAGACCACCCAAGAAGTAGAAGGAACAGAGCTGCAAGCCTTGAAAAGAACTTCCTAGTCCTGAGAGTGTGGATTAGATGGCCAAGACTCCCTCTGCTTCATCTATTCCAAGACTTTGCAAAATGTGACACCTACTGAAGGGAGTTAACCCTCTCTTTCATCCATGTCATTTTCGGAGGATATGGACTCTGACAAGGAATCTCTGTGCTTCCTTTTGCATGTTCACTTCCCGGGGACGTCTGGCTGTGACTGGTCAGATTCAAACCACACCTGGAGGTGAATCCCAAAAGGATACATTCCTGTTCTTAACCTGGGAAAGTACAGGTATGTAAAATCTTACCAGACGTCCCTCTCTTCACTATTCCAGTATTCAAAACTGAAGGGATCTCCTGTCAATGACAGCCCAACGTCTAGCCAGTATACCAAAGTCTTTAGTACTTAAAAGCACGTCGTCACAAGTACACTACACACACAAAGCATAAGGCATAAAGGTGATGTACGGACGGACACAGAACTGAAAAAACCCAGGAGGAACAGAATGTCCCAAAGGACACAAAAGAAAGTACAGTTTTGTACCTACCATAAATGTAGATGTCCGATAGGAATGCATCTGCAGTCCTTACAAATGGGTTGTCCTGTCGTCAGGCAGCCCTTCGGTCGGCCGGATTCCAAAGTCTGGGTCTGGCCTCGGCTGGTGTCGCACTTCACCCGACATCATAGCTGCAGTTCTTCGGGTATAAAGGCATCAGCCGACGCCATTTTCCTCAGTGTTTCTTGCCCCAGATGCCAGGTGCCCTCTTGGAAGGCTAAATTTGGTTAAATGCCAATGTTTCCAAATAGTAGAGAGCAAACACAAAAAATAAGCATGTATGTACATATATACAAACAGATACACCATAATAGATCCCCCCCCCCCCAGATAGCTATAAGATGGGCAAATACCCTAGGAGTACCGCAGAGGGGAAGGCGGGTGGGTAATCCTGACTGCAGATGCATTCCTATCGGACATCTACATTTATGGTAGGTACAAAACTGTACTATGTCCTTCAAGGATGCATCTGCAGTCCTTACAAATGGGTAGAATACCATAGCCAAACTAGGGGAGGAGGAAAGAAGAGATTATGGTGTAGTTAGGATCCCTTGCAAAACAGCAGTGGCAAAACCTGCTCGGGACCTAGAGTATAAAGGTAAGTTGTAATGCTTGGCAAATGTATGCACGGAGGTCCAAGTAGCAGCCTCTATAATGTCCTTGGTAGCCACTCCTCGTAAGAAAGCTGTGGTAGTGGCTGTAGCCCTTGTGGAGTGAGGCCTGATGTTCTCTGGAGTTTTCTTTCCATGGTAGGAATAACAAAATCTAATGCAATTTCCTATCCACTTGGAGATTGTCTGTTTTGAAATTGCTTTTCCTTCCCTTCCTGTTGCATATGCTACCAGTAGCTGGTCAGTTTTTCTATTGCCCTTGGTCCTGTCCAGGTAGTAGCGTAAAGTACAGTTTTGTACCTACCATAAATGTAGATGTTCTAAGATCCACATTGCTGCAGTCCTTACATATGGGTAGTCCGCTGTCCTCGGTCGGCCCGAATACCAAAGTATTAGGCTGAGGTCGGTCAAGGCGCTTAAAACTGACATCAGGACGTCAGGGTACAAAAGCGCATGACTGGCGCCATTTCCTCACTCTTTTCTTGCGCCAGATGTCAGAAGGCCCTAACAAAAAGGCCAAAGCCAAAACCAGCAAAAACTAACCAACCACCCGTGCACTAACCATATTTACAGTATGTACAACACAAACCACACCACCACCTTCAACAACAGAGGGGAAGGAGGGAGGGTATTGACTGCAGCAATGTGGATCTTGAACATCTACATTTATGGTAGGTACAAAACTGTACAACGTTCTTCATCTCACATTGCTGCAGTCCTTACATATGGGTAGAATCCCAAAGCAGAGGTAAGGGAGGATGGCAAAACTATAAAGCATTAGGAGCTGCCAAAATGCCCTGTAAAATTGCAGTGGCAAACCCAGCCCTAGATTTAGAGTAAAGTGGAAGGTGGTAATGCTTAGAGAAAGTATGCACTGAACTCCAAGTAGCTGCTTCCAAAATATCTTTAGTAGCCACCCCTTAAAAAGCTGTAGAAGTGGCAGTAGCCCTAGTGGAATGAGGCCTAATCCCAGCTGGAATCTCCTTACCATGATGGGAATAACAGAAAGCAATACAAAAACCAATCCACTTAGAAATAGTTTGTTTTGAAACAGGTTTGCCCTGAGAACCCAAAGCAAAAGAAACAAACAACTGCTGAGACTGCCTGAACCCTTTAGTTCTGCTCAAATAATATCTCAACTGTCTGTGTATATCCAAAGTGTGCAAAATCCTTTCCCCTTTATTTTGGGGGTTTGCATAAAAGTAGGCAAATGAATAGTTTGGTTTAAAGCCACACTAGAAACCACTTTAGGCATAAAAGAAGGGTTAGTAATGCGATAGACACCCTATCCTTGTGGAAAATTAAGAAAGGCTCAACTGCCATAAGGGCCTGTAATTCAGAAACCCTTCTCGCAGAGGTAATGGCCAACAAAAACGCAGTTTTCCATGATAAATATTTCAACTCTGCAGATGCTGCAGGCTCAAAAGGTTGTAGAGTGAGTTTCTCCAACACAAAATTGAGATCCCAAGCAGGAGTAGGAGCTCTGGGGGTCTTATATTCTTCGCCCCTCTAAGGAATTGCTTAAACAAAGGCTGAGAAAATAATGGTGGGTCACAGTCATAGTGAGCAGAAATTGCTGCAGCATGAACCTTTATAGAGGAGAAGGACAAACCTTTGTCCAATAACTCAGTAAGGTATTGAAGCGTAACACTTAAATTAGGTTTAGAAACATCAAAGTCCTTTGCTGTACTCCAAAATGAAAATCTCCTCCATTTATCTGCGTAAACTTTCCTTGTACTAGGCCTCCTGGCCTCCAAAATAACATTCAAAACTTGTTGTGGAAGCTGAGACCCTCCAGGGTTTAAAACAGAATATGCCAGGCTGTCAGATGTAGAGAATGAAGTTTGACATTGAGTAAATGACTGTTCTCCTGAGACAGCAGGTGAGGAATCAAGGCAAAGGCCATGGAGGCTCCGTACCAGACTTCTCAGTAATGGGTACCAGTGCTGTCGAGGCCAATCTGGAGCTATTAAAATCATGTTTGGCTTGTCCTGTCTGACCTTCAGGAGTACCTTTGGGAGGAGAGGCAGAGGTGGAAAGGCATACACGTGAAGATTGCTCCAATTGAATGAGAGAGCATCCACTTTCCCAGCTGTGGGATGAAACCTTTTTGTGCAAAACTTTGGCAGCTGGTAATTTAGTGGAGAAGTGAACAGATCTATGTCTGGAGTTCCCCATAACACTGTCAATCTCTGAAATACATGAGGATCCAATTTCCATTCGTGGGGATCCATAATTTGTCTGCTCAACACATCTGCTAAGGAGTTCTGTGCTCCTGGCAGAAACCTTGCCTGAAGATTTAGCTGTAAACTGAGAGCAGTCTCCCACAAAATCATTGCTTGTCTGCATAGAGGATAAGAATGTTCCCCTTGCTTGTTGATGTACCACATGACAGTTGTGTTGTCTGTTTGAATCAACACCTGCCCTGGAAGAAGTAAATCCTTGAAAGCTATCAATGCAAATTGGACTGCTAACATCTCCTTCAAGTTGATATGTAGATGTTGAAGTCTGGCAGGCCACGTGTCTTGTACCCATTTTCCATTTAGATGAGCTCCCAAGCTTTGTCTGAGGCATCTGTCGTTAAAATCTGACTCCTCTGGCCGGGTCACAGAGAGTCCCTTGTTTAGGTGACATTCCTGAGCCCACCACAAAATTCCTTTTGAATGCAAGGTATTATCTGAATGACAGTGTCCAAATCTTGGCAGTGCTGTGTCCATACATTCTTGAGATACCATTGTAGCTTCCTCATATGCAGTTTGGCATTGGGAAGTACCAGAATACAAGATGCCATGAACCCCAAGGCTTGAAGGACTGTCCTTGCAGTCAGCCTGGACTGACGAGACAATTGGTGGAAGTAAAGAGAAAGATTCTTTTGTTTGTCCGGGGTCAAAAGGCCATCTGGGATGCTGTATTCAGTCTCACACCCAGAAAGCACATGTCCTGAGAGGGTACTAGACTGGACTTTATTTCGTTCACAGAATACCCCAGGCATCTTAACACTGCCATCACATACTGTAAATGATGAAGAAGTTCGTCCTTTCCTTGGGCCAGAATCAGGCAATCGTCCAAATAAGGATAGATTTGTATTCCTCTTAGCCTGAAGAAAGCTACCACTGGAGCCAGAACCTTCGTGAACACTCTGGGCGCAGTAGATAAGCCAAAGGGCAATGCAGAGAACTGATAATGTGAAGTCCCAGCCCGAAAACGCAGATACTTCCTGCAACTGGGCCTGATAAGAACATGAAGGTAAGCCCCCTTGAGATCCAGAGTCACCATCCAGTGATCTTTGCCCAGCAGAGGTAAAAGCTGTTGTAACGTCAACATTTTGAACTTGGGAATGTCCAGAAATGTGTTGAGGATAGATAAATCCAAAATTGGTCTCCACGTGTTTCCTTTCTTTGGTACTAGAAACAGGCGAGAATAAAATCCTAGGCCCACTTCTGGCAGAGGGACCGGTTGTATGGCCCCTATTTGAAGTAGTAGAGAAATTTGTTTGTGAGCCTCTAGTCTTTGCTGATGAGGAATGTCCGGCATGCCTTTGAAAGGAGGCAAGGTATGGAAATAAAACTTGTAACCTTGGTGTATGATATCCAATACCCATTTGTCTTGGGTAATCAACATCCAATTTTCCTTGAAGAGTGCTAACCTTCCTCCCAAAGGTGCTGCCAGGCAAGAAGGATCTGGCAGCTGAAAAAGTAGGTCATTGGGCCTGTTCACGAAAGGACTGGCCCCTGCCCTCACCCGAAGATTGTGCAGGTGAACTCCCTGTTCTAGGTCTGAAAGAACTCTGAGCTCTGCCCCTACCACGCCTAGATCTACCCCTAGACTGAGAATCATAAGAAGGATACGCCCCCCCCTAAGCAGGCCATTTCCTACTAAACTGGAGGCTGAACTTGCAAAAAATCTTTAACAGCCTGCATAGACTTAGCCTTGTCTTCCATTTTCTTCAAGACTGACTCCACAGGTGAACCAAACAACACATCAGACTGCAAAGGAGCATCCAAAATCCTTGTCTTAACATGGTCAGATAAATTCTGATCCTTCAGCCAGGCGTGCCTGCGAACTGAGCCAGTGGCAGCCACCCTAGACGAGGCCTGCACAGCATCAAAACCACACTGTAATGAATGCTTACCCACCTGTTCAGAGACATGCACCAAATCTTGTAATTCTTTACACTCAATGCCTTCCGCCAGAGCATCCACCTTAGACTTCAATTGAGAAAGAAGAAAGTTTTGATATTTCAACATATGAAACTGGCAATTCAAAGCCCTCATAGCTAAGGTAGAAGATGTATAGACCTTCTTTCCCCATCTATCCAAAGCTCTGGCTTCTTTATCTAAAGGAACCGGATTTTTACAACAGAGGCCTTGACACCCTTAGGTCCCTGACTAATAGTTTCTGGGTCAGCCCTAGGACTCTTATAAAGATATTTATGAGCCTCAGGCACCCTGTAATACCTATCCGGTTTAACAGGAGCAGGAGGCAGAGAATCAGGATTAAGTGAAGCCTCTGCAAACACATCTTCCACAACATCCAGAACAGGGGTATAGCCAAGGGCCTATGCTGGGGTAACAGCAAAATTCCCTAAGCCTTTTCCGAGAATCAGAGAAGTCCTGACCTTCCCACTTAAAATGTTCCCTCATAGAATGAAGTGTCTCTGAAAAGAAAAATCCTCTGGAGGAGAAGCAGAAGGAGTGGAATCATCTGCATCAGAATCAGAATAAGGAGAGTACTCCTGCAAGTCTTCAGCTGAAGACTCTGAAACATCCAAAGCCTGCTCAAAACTTCCCAACTCTGGCTCCACCCTAGGCCTCTTATCAGGAGGGGCAAAGAACCTCTAATCAGAGTAATCAAATCTTCTGCCATTTTAAGCATGTGCTTCTTAGGCACAGACCCTGCTGAACTAGGAGTGACACCAACAGAAGCTAAAACTGGCCTGCCTCTGGGAGAAGCCTTGGAAACAGAAGGAGAAGGCCTAACCACCCTAGGAAGGGAGGGAGTACAGTAACTTGAGAAGCCCCTTCAGCCTGACCTGCCTCCTGAGAGACCACCTCCTGCAAAATCAAAGTCTCCCCCTGAGACTCCAGAGAAGTCTCCGGAACCACCGGTTCCACTGAAGCCTCTAAAGAACCGCGTCCGAACGGACGACTCATCTTGCCTGGGTTTAACTGATTTGTCTTTGCGCTTCTTCAAGAGAAGCGGGCCGGAGAATCCGGCGGCATATTATAATTGCACCGCTTCCCAAAGACCAGCCTAGCACAATCTAACCTTCGCTTAATAGTGCGTTTATTGAACCTAGCACAAAAGCGACACCCAACAACGCCGTGCTCAGGCCCCAAACAAGGAATACACAAAGAATGATAATCCCTATGCGGTATCAGTTTCCCACAAGAAATACAGTTATTCACTTTTTCTGACATCCGGTAAAACACTGAGGCAAGAGAAAAACAAAATATTCCCCAACGGGGTACTTAGCCAACTTGGATTCGGTCTGAAACTCCGAACCAAAATTTCAGAACGGCACTTGCAACGCTGCTTCTGCATCGGACCATGCGGCAAAAAAGACTGAGGAAATGACGTCGGTCATGCGCTTTTGTACCCTGACGTCCTGATGTCAGTTTTAAGCGCCTTGACCGACGTCAGCCTAATACTTTGGTATTCGGGCCGACCGAGGACAGCGGACTACCCATATGTAAGGACTGCAGCAATGTGAGATGAAGAACATCTGTCTATGTACATCCAAGGTATGCAATAGTCTTTCTCCCCTGTTTTGTGGGTTGGGGAAGAATGTAGGTAGGTGGATAGCCTGATTTAAAGATACTCTGGATACCACCTTAGGCATAAAAGTAGGATTTGTTCTCATGGACACTCTATCTTGATGGAAGATCAGGAAGGGTTGCACTGCCATTAATGCCTGTAGTTCAGACACCCTTCTTGTTGAAGTGATTGCCAGCAGGAAAGCAGTCTTCCATGATAAGTATTGTAATTCTGCTGTTGCTGCTGGTTCGAAAGGAGGAAGTGTCAATTTTTCTAGCACAAAGTTCAAGTCCCATGCTGGCAATGGTGGTTTCCTAGGAGGTTTTACATTTTTAATTCCTCTCAGAAACTGCCTGAGCAGAGGATGAGAAGACAGGAGGATCCAAGCTGTATTCTGCTGAAATTGCTGATGCATGTATCTTGATGGAAGAATAGGACAGGCCTGTGTGGAAGAGCTCTGCCAAGTATTCCAGGATGTTGGCTATGTTTACCAGTGACACATCTTCTCCCTTTGCAGTATTCCAAATGAGATATCTCTTCCATTTTGCTGCATAATTTTTCCTTGTTGAGGGTCTGAGCCTCAAGGATAATGTCTTTAACCCTTTGTGATAAATTTGGGTTAATTGATCTTATGGAATGTTCCAGGCAGTCAGCTGCAGAGTTTTCAGGTTTGGATGCAGGATGTTGTAGTTGTTCTGTGTTAACAGCAATGGAACCAGGGGTAGTGTCCATATTTGTTCCCGAGACATGCTCCTTAGTAATGGGTACCAATGTTGCCTTGGCCAGTCTGGAGCTATCAGAATGATCCTTGGACGGTCCTCTTTGATCTTCAATAGCACCTTGTGCATCAAAGGAAGTGGTGGGAATGCATATGCTGTCAGGTTTTTCCAACTGAAAGATAGGGAGTCCACCTTCCAAGCTAGTGGGTGGTACATCCTTGTGCAGAATTTCTTTAGCTGGTGATTGTGTGGGGATGCAAATAAGTCTATTTCTGGGAGTTCCCATTTTCTTGTAATGGCTTTGAAGATGTCCGGATGCAGCATCCATTTGTGGGCATCCGTGGTAGTCCTGCTTAATATGTCTGCTAGAATGTTTTCTTTTCCTGGTACAAAAATTGCTTGTAACTGAATGTTGTAGCTCAGAGCCACATTCCATAGGTCCAGTGCCATCCGGCATAGAGGGTATGAATGTGTGCCTCCCTGTTTGTTGATGTACCACATAACTGTGGTGTTGTCTGTCCTTATCATCAACTGACCTTCTCGGAGAAATGGTCTGAATGTCTGGATTGCCAATTTTACTGCCAGCATTTCCTTTAGATTTATGTGTAGGTGCAGCTGGTCTTGAGTCCATAAGCCTTGTATGCACTTGTCCAGCATGTGGGCCCCCCAACCGAGGTCTGAGGCGTCCGTCGTGATGGTTTGGCTTGGTTGAATGCTGTAGAAGGGCAATCCTGTGTTTGATTGACAGGCCTGAGCCCATCATAGGAACTCTTGCTTCAGGCATGGGATTATTGGAATTTTGGCTTCTAGGCTGTGCTTGTGTTGAGACCATAAATTCTTTAGGTACCACTGTAGCTTTCTCATATGCAGTCTGGCATGAGGGACCAGTATTATGCAGGATGCCATGAAGCCCAAGGCTTGCAGTACTTTTCTTGCTGTTAGATGGTTCTGCTTTGTTAATGCCAAGAAGTAGAGAGGTAGTTGCTCTTGTTTTTCTGCAGTTAGGAATGCCATTTGCTTTGATGTGTCCAGCTCTACACCCAAAAAGGTTATTCTTTGGGATGGTATCAGCCTTGACTTTTTTATGTTGACTGTATATCCCAGGGCTTGTAGCAGGTAAATGACTCTTTGTAAGTCTTCTGTTAGCTTGTTTTTGTTGTCCGCTTGAATCAGGCAGTCGTCCAGGTAGGGATAAATTTGGATTCCTTGAAGCCTGCAATGAGCAATTACTGATGCCAGGCATTTCGTGAACACTCTGGGCGCAGTAGATAAGCCAAAGGGCAATGCTGAGAATTGATAATGCTCTGATCCTGCAAGAAATCTGAGGTATCTTCTGCAATTTGGTCGTATGGGGACGTGCAGGTATGCCTCCTTGAGATCTAGAGTTACCAGCCAAGACTCCTTGCCCAGCATGGGAAGAAGCTGCTGTAGAGTCAGCATTTTGAACTTTGGAACAATGAGGAATGTGTTTAAAGCAGACAGGTCGAGAATAGGCCTCCATTTGTTCTCTTTTCTTGGTACCAGGAAGAGTCTGGAGTAAAATTCCCTTCCTTGCTCCATAGATGGTACCTTTTCCACAGCTCTCATCTTTAATAATTGAGATATTTGTTTTAGAGCTTCTGTCTTTTGATTTGGCGGTAGGTTTGGCATTCCTCTCTTCCTGGTAGAGTATGGAAGTGGAACCTGTAGCCTTGGTCTATTGTCTGTAAAATCCACTTGTCTGTTGTGATGTAATGCCAGTTTATTGAGAATAAGGCTAGCTTTCCACCTAAGGGTGCTTCTAGTTGTTCCCTTGTAGGCGGTGCCAGAGCCAAGTCACTGTGATTGTCCTGTTGCAGTGGTGGTGGCTGTGTCTGTGCCTCGCTGGTTGTTACCCTGCCACTGGCCCCTGTAGGCACCCCTGGATTGGTTTCTGCCTCTTGATCGCCTATTCCTGCCTCTCTGTGCTTTAGAGGAGTCTGGAAAGGACCAAGTTTTGGAGGGCCAATTCCTGCTAAACCTTGGAGGTTGGACCTGTAAGAAATCTTTCACTGTTTGTACAGATTTTGCCTTCTCCTCCATCTTCTTCAGTACCTGTTGTGCAGGAGAACCAAATAAATTGGCCTTGTCCATGGGAGCATCTAACAGTTTTGATTTGACATGGTCGGTAAGGCCTGCTCTTTCAACCATGCATGCCTTCTGATAACTGTACCAGTCATGGCTGATCTAAAGGAAGCCTCCAGTGCATCATAGCTGCATTTTAAAGAATGGTTACTAACTTGCTGAATGTTATGTACCATTTCCTGAACATACTTTCTTATCAAAAGGTTCATCAGAGGACAGTTTTTTAGTTAACTGGTCAAGCATAAATTCTTGATATTGGATCATATGAAATTGACAGTTCAAGGCCCTAGCTGACAGAGTAGCAGAAGTGTAAACTTTTTTACCCCATCTCTAAGGACCTGGATTCCCTTTCAGAGGGGAGGGGATTTTTAGCAGAGGTAGTTGCTACAGCCTCAGGCCCCTGGGAGATAGTCTCAGGGTCTGCAATAGGAGCCTTGTATAAATGGTAATGTGTGTCCGGGACCCTGTAGTACCTATCGGGCTTAGCAGGGGCCGGAGGTAATGAATCAGGAGCAGTACAAGCATCATTAAATGCATCATCTACAACAGAAAGAACTGGAGGTATAGCTAAAGGCCTATGTTGTGGTAAATGCAAAAAGGTTCTAAGCCTTTTCCTGGAGTCTGAAAAATCTTGGCCCTGCCACTGAAATTGTTCCCTCATAGCATGCAAGGTTTCCCCAAAGGAAAATTCCTCAGGTGGAGAGGCAGAAGGGATGGACTCTTCAGCATCAGAGTCTTTGTAAGGGGAATAAGGAGCCTCTGGAGGGTCTGTGTTATCTGAATCATCAGAGGAATCATCTGTGGACACTGGCTCAGGAGGCTCTGCTCTAGGCCTCTTCTCTGGAGGTGGATGAGAGGCCCTGTCTGGATGAGGCTGGGATCCCGGATTAAAGAAATAAGATCCTCTGCCAAGGAAAGCATTTGGGAACTGGAGCTGGGCCTGTGAGAGGGGTCTTAACAGGCACAGTTTTGTAGCTTTAGCTGCTTTAGCCCTGGCAAAGGCCTTAATGGACATGGCTGCAGGAGGCCTAGCAGCTCCACGTGCAGGAGTTGAGATATCCAAGGGAATAGTGTCAGATAATTCCTGAGAAACCGCAACCACAGGATGGATTTCAGAAGCCGATTCCACCAGGTTTGAAGAGGCCTCGGTAGAAGGCATGTTGTCGGCTGAAGGAAGAACCGCTTGCTCGGTTTCAGCCGAAACAGAGACACTCGCGGTTGGCTTAACCGGTTTCGGCGAAACCACGGACCGCGAAGTGTCGGTCCTTTTCCTTCGCTTTTTGATATTTGTGAAGTCGGAGGATCCGACGGCATAATATAAGCAAAATCAGTGCCAAAAACTGCTCAGCAAATTCCGACCGGCGTCTAAGCGTCCGTCGGTTAAAAGAAGCACAGGCTAGACAAGCTGCGCGTGGTCTGGGCCTAAACAAGGTAAGCAGTAAGAGTGGAAATCTTTATGAGGTATTTGTTTCCCACAAGTTAAACAATTATTCACTTTTTCTGACATCGGCTGAGGCAAGAAAGAGTCCCCAACGGGTACTTAGCTTTTAGAAGTCTTCGGTAGTATTCGGTAGTAGTAATCTCTGGTTCTGACCGACCGGCACTTGCGAACAGCTTCTGCTTGGCCACGCGGCAAGAAAGACTGAGGAAAATGGCGTCGGCTGATGCCTTTATACCCGAAGAACTGCAGCTATGACGTCGGGTGAAGTGCGACACCAGCCGAGGCCAGACCCAGACTTTGGAATCCGGCCGACCGAAGGGCTGCCTGACGACAGGACAACCCATTTGTAAGGACTGCAGATGCATCCTTGAAGGACATCATGTGCATCCAGAAGGTGAAAAGAAAGAAGAGTCCCCCAGCCAGGAGGGCAAGAAATAAACTAGAGCAGAGAGGGCAGGAGGGAGGGAGGGAACAAATACTGCAACAGTGAAGAGACGGACCTCTACTGCGGTGATAAAATTTTACACAACTGTACTATGTCCTTCCATATCACTGCTGCAATATTCTTACCTGAAGGGACAGTACAAGAGGAAAAGTACAGTTTTGTACCTACCATAAATGTAGATGTCCGAACAGGATAGCATCTGCAGTCCTTACAAATGGGTTGTCCTGTCGTCAGGCAGCCCTTCGGTCGGCCGGATTCCAAAGTCTGGGTCTGGCTTCGGCTGGTGTCGCACTTCACCCGACGTCATAGCTGCAGTTCTTCGGGTATAAAGGCATCAGCCGACGCCATTTTCCTCAGTGTTTCTTGCCCCAGATGCCAGTTGCCCACTTGGAAAGCTAAATTTTTGGATAAATGCCAATGTTTCCAAATAGTAGAAGGCAAACACACAAAATAATCATGTATGTACATATATACAAACAAATACACCATAAGAGATCCCCCCCCAGCTAGCAATTAGGTGGGCAAATACCCTAGGAGTACCACAGAGGAGAAGGAGGGTGGGTAATCCTGACTGCAGATGCTATCCTGTTCGGACATCTACATTTATGGTAGGTACAAAACTGTACTATGTCCTTCAAGGATGCATCTGCAGTCCTTACAAATGGGTAGAATACCATAGCTAAACTAGGGGAGGAGGAAGAAGAATTATGGTGTAGTTAGGATCCCTTGCAAAACAGCAGTGGCAAACCCTGCTCGGGATCTAGAGTATAAAGGTAAGTTATAATGCTTGGCAAATGTATGCACGGAGGTCCAAGTAGCAGCCTCTATAATGTCCTTGGTAGCCACTCCTCGTAAGAAAGCTGTGGTAGTGGCTGTAGCCCTTGTAGAGTGAGGTCTTATGTTCTGTGGGATTTCCTTTCCATGGTAGGAGTAACAGAATCTAATGCAATTTCCTATCCACTTGGAGATTGTCTGTTTGGAAATTGCTTTTCCTTCTCTTCCTGTTGCATATGCTACCAGAAGCTGGTCAGATTTTCTATTACCCTTGGTTCTGTCCAGGTAGTAGCGTAACTGTCTATGTACATCCAATGTATGCAGCAGTCTTTCCCCTGTTCTGTGGATTGGGAAAGAAGGTAGGTAGGTGGATTGCCTGGTTTAAAGACACTCTGGATACCACCTTAGGCATAAATGTAGGATTAGTTCTCATGGACACTCTGTCTTGATGGAAGATTAGGAAGGGTTGTACTGCCATTAAAGCCTGTAGTTCTGAAACCCTTCTTGCTGAGGTAATTGCCAGCAGGAAAGCAGTTTTCCAGGATAGGTGTTGAAGATCTGCTGTTGCTGCTGGTTCAAAGGGGGAAGTGTCAATTTTTCTAGTACAAAGTTCAAGTCCCATGCTGGTAATGGTGGTTTCCTAGGAGGTTTTACATTCTTAATTCCTCTGAGAAACTGCCTGAGTAGAGGATGAAAAGACAGGTGGATCAAGCTGTATTCTGCAGAAATAGCTGATGCATGTATTTTGATGGAGGAACAGGACAGGCCTGTATGGAAAAGCTCTGCCAAATACTCCAGGATGTTGGCAATGTCTACCTTTGACACATCTTTGCCCTGTCGGCACTCCAAATGAGAAACCTCTTCCATTTTCCTGCATAGTTCCTTCTTGTTGAAGGTCTGGGCCTCAAGTATAATGTCTTTAACCCTTTGGGATAAATCTGGGTTAGTTGCTCTTATGTAATGTTCCAGGCAGTCAGTTGCAGAGTTTTCAGGTTTGGATGCAGGATGTTGTAGTTGTTCTGGGTTAACATCAAGGGAATCAGGGTAGTGACCACATTCTCCCGAGACATGCTCCACAGTAATGGGTACCAATGTTGTCTTGGCCAGTCTGGAGCTATCAGAATTATCCTTGGACGTTCCTCTTTGATTTTCAATAGCACCTTGTGCATCAAAGGGAGAGGTGGAAATGCATATGCTGTCAGGCCTTTCCAACTGAAGGATAGAGAGTCCACCTTCCAAGCAAGTGGGTGGTATGTCCTTGTGCAAAATTTCTTGAGCTGGTGATTGAGTGGGGATGCGAATAGGTCTATTTGTGGCAGTCCCCATTTCTTTGTGATGGCCTTGAAAATGTCGGGTGTAGCATCCATTCGTGAGCATCCGAGGTAGTTCTGCTTAAAATGTCTGCTAGGATGTTTTCTTTTCCGGTACAAAATTGCTTGTAACTGAATGTTGTAACTCAGAGCCATATTCCATAGGTTTAGGGCCATTCGGCATAGAGGGTATGAGTGAGTGCCTCCCTGTTTGTTGATGTACCACATGACTGTGGTGTTGTCTGTCCTTATCATCAACTGGCCTTCTTGGAGGAATGGTCTGAAATTCTGGATTGCTAGTTGTACTGCCAGCATTTCTTTTTGATTTATGTGCAGATGCAGCTGCTCTGGAGTCCATAAGCCTTGTATGCACTTGTCCAGCATGTGGGCCCCCCAACCGAGGTCTGAGGCGTCCATTGTGATGGTTTGGTTTGGTTGAATTCTGTGGAAGGGCAAACCTGGGTTTGACTGGCATGCCCGAGCCCACCACAGGAACTCTTGTTTCAGGCATGGAATTAGTGGTATTTCGGTTTCTAAGCTGTGCCTGTGTTGAGACCATAAATTCTTTAGGTACCACTGTAGTTTTCTCATATGTAGTCTGGCATGGGGGACCAGGATTATGCAGGATGCCAAGCCCAAAGCCTGCAGTACTTTCCTTGCTGTTAGTTTGTTCTGCTTTGTTAATGCCAAAAAATAGACAGGAAGTTGTTTTTGTTTTTCTGCAGTTAGGAATGCCATCTGTTTTACTGTGTCCAATTCTGCACCTAAGAAGGTGATTGCTTGGGATGGTATCAGTCTTGACTTTTTTATATTGACTGTGTATCCCAGGGCCTGTAGTAAGCAAATGACTCTTTGTAAGTCTTCTGTTAGCTTGTTTTTGTTGTCCGCTTGTATTAGGCAGTCGTCCAGGTATGGATAAATTTGGATTCCCTGAAGCCTGCAGTGAGCAATTACTGATGCCAGGCATTTCGTGAACACTCTGGGCGCAGTAGATAAGCCAAAGGGCAATGCTGAGAATTGATAATGCTCTGATCCTGCAAGAAATCTGAGGTATCTTCTGCAATGTGGTCGTATGGGGACGTGCAGGTATGCCTCCTTGAGATCTAGAGTTACCAGCCAAAACTCCTTGCCCAGCATGGGAAGAAGTTGCTGTAGGGTCAGCATTTTGAATTTTGGAACAATGATGTATGTGTTTAAAGTGGACAGGTCGAGAATAGGCCTCCAATTTTTTTCCTTTCTTGGTACCAGGAAGAGTCTGGAGTAAAATCCCTTGCCTTGTTCCATAGATGGTACACTTTCCACAGCTCTCATCCTTGCTAATTGAGCTATTTGCTTTAGAGCTTCTGTCTTTTGATTTGGTGGTAGGTTTGGCATTTCTCTTTTTCAGGGTAAAGTGTGGAAATTAAACCTGTAGCCTTGGTCTATAGTTTGTAAAATCCACTTGTCTCTTGTGATACAGTGCCAGTTTTTTGAAAATAATGCTAACTTTTCGCCTAAGGGTGCTGCTATTTGTTCCCTGGTAGGCGGTGTCAAAGCCAAGTCACTGTGACTGTCCTGTTGTAGTGGCAGTGGTTGTGTCTGTGCCTCGTTGGTTGTTACCTTGCCACTGGCGTCCCCTGTAGGCACCTCCTCTGGATTGATTTCTGCCTCTTGTACGCCTGTTCCTCCCTCTCTGAGTTTTTGAGGAGTCTGGAAAGGATCAATTTTTGGAAGGCCAGTTCCTGCTAAACCTTGGTGGCTGAACCTGTAAGAAATCTTTTACTGTTTGTACAGATTTTGCCTTCTCTTCCATTTTCTTCAGTACCTGTTGGGCAGGAGAACCAAATAAACTGACCTTATCCATAGGAGCATCTAATAGCTTTGCTTTAACATGATCCGGGCAGGATTTGTTCTTTCAACCATGCATATCTTCTTATAACTGTGCCGGTCATGGCTGATCTAAATGAAGCCTCCAGTGCATCATAGCCACATTTTAAGGAATGGTTACTAACCTGCTGAATGTTATTCACCATTTCTAGAACATATTTCTTATCTAAAGAATCATCCGAGGACAGTTTCTTAGTTAACTGATCAAGCATAAACTCTTGGTATTGGATCATATGGAACTGACAGTTCAATGCTCTAGCTGAGAGAGTAGCAGAGGTGTATACTTTTTTACCCCATCTCTCTAAGGACCTGGATTCCCTTTCAGAAGGGAGAGGGTTTTTAGCTGAGGTTGAAGCTACTGCCTAAGGCCCCTGGGAGATAGTCTCAGGATCTGCGAAAGGAGCCTTGTATAAATGGTGATGAGTGTCCGGGACCCTGTAGAACCTATCTGGGTTAGCAGGGGCTGGAGGTAAAGTATTAGGAGCAGTGCAAGCATCATTAAATGCATCATCCACAACAGGAAGAACTGGAGGTATAGCTAAAGGCCTATGGTGCAGTAAGTGTAAAAAGGTCCCAAGCCTTTTCCTTCAATCTGAGAAATCTTGCCCCTGCCATTGGAATTGCTCTCTCATGGCATGTAAAGTTTCCCCAAAAGAAAACTCCTCTGGTGGAGAAGCTGAAGGAATCGATTCTTCAGCATCGGAATCTTCATAAGTAGAAAAGGGAGCCTCTGGATGGTCTGTATTGTCTGTATCATCAGAAGAGTCATCTGAGGACACTGGCTCAGGGGGCTCTACTCTAGGTCTCTTTTCTGGAGGTTGAGAGGCCCTGTCTGGGTGAGATTGGGGTCCCCTTATTAAAGAGATGAGATCATCTGCCACAGTAAGCATTTGAGAACTGGAGCTGGGCCTGTGAGAGGGGGGCTTAACAGGCACAGACTTAGAAGTTTTGGCTGCTTTAGCCCTGGCAAAGGCCTTTATAGACATGGCTGCAGGAGGCCTAGCAGCACCACGTGCTGGGGTAGAAACATCCAAAGGGATGGTGTCCGATAAATCTTGTGAAACCACAGTAGTAGGTAAAACTTCAGAGGCCGATTCAAGTAGGGTAGAGGGGGCCTCGGTAGTAGTCATGGATTCGGCAGAAGATTGAACCGTTTGCTCGGTTTCAGCCAAAACCAAGACACTCGCGGTTTGCTTAACCGTGGTTTCGGCCGAAACCGCGGACCGCGAGTGTCGGTCCTTTTCTTTGCGTTTCTTAACAATTTGAGTAGTCGGAGGATCCGATGGCATTATGTACGTAAAATCTGAGCCGAAAAACTGTTCAGCAAACTCCGACCGACGCCTAAGCGTTCGTCGGTTGAAAGAAGCACAGGCTAAACAAGCTGCTACATCGTGGTCTGGGCCTAAACAAGGTAAGCAGTAAGAGTGGAAATCTTTATGAGGTATTTGTTTCCCACAAGTTAAACAGTTATTCACTTTTTCTGACATCGGCTGAGGCAAGAAAGAGTCCCCAACGGGGTACTTAGCTTTTTAGAAGTCTTCGAAGTAGTATTCGGTAGTAGTAATCTCTGGATCTGACCGACCGGCACTTGCGAACAGCTTCTGCTTCGGGTGCCACGCGGCAAGAAAGACTGAGGAAAATGGTGTCGGCTGATGCCTTTATACCCGAAGAACTGCAGCTATGACGTCGGGTGAAGTGCGACACCAGCCGAAGCCAGACCCAGACTTTGGAATCCGGCCGACAGGAGGGCTGCCTGACGACAGGACAACCCCATTTGTAAGGACTGCAGATGCATCCTTGGAAGGACATCCTAGGACGGCACTGAAAAGCCCTCCAGAAACTCATGCAGGCTAGCCACGGCAAAGCCACCTCTAGCCCTGGAAATAACATCCAACTTCTAATGCTTAAGATATGGAGAGAAGTCCAAGTAGCAGCCTCAAAGATGGATTTGGTATCCAGTCCTTTGAAAAAGGCACCAGAAGAAACAGCAGCTCTGGTGGAATGAGCCTTTACAGAAAATGAAAGGCACTTTCCATGAAAGGACAAAAATCCACAAAGAGATGGTTTGCTTAGAAACTGTTTCCAGCAACAGACGGCATTATTTACTTGAATACTTATTTATTAACATCTGATTACTGGGAAAGTCCAACTGGGTAGCAGCCATCCATTTTTGGATGAGGCCCGGGGAGAAATGCCACAAAGTATTATAAGTATTACAATAAGTTTTAAGAATAACAACATTACAATCTTAAAAACACAAACATCTACAGTTTAAATTATACCAAATTAAACATATGAAAACATTCATTAATAACACATACAAGTTATATGATGACTTAATATTTAGAGAAACGGTATCCAGTTCACAGAAAAATTAAAGGTAAGTTAGTATAATACAAACAGGAATTGCAATATTGAAGTGAGAGGAAAAACAGGCTTATGGTACATTTACAGAGAAAGCCAGTGGAGACAAATTAGAAGAAAATGAGTGGAGAAAGGAGGTGTAAAATATGAATAGGTACTTGTTCATATTTAGCGATATAGTTTATCTTGTGTTGAGCCATGTACAGAATCATATTTTCGTTAGGAACTCTATCAAAATAGTTTTGAAGGATGGGAGGGAAGAGTACTGACCTGATGGATACAAGCAAGGAGTGCCAGGCCATAGCAAAACACAGTTGTGTACACTTACCATAAATGTAGATATTCAAGTGTATTCACTGTTGCAGTCATTACATTTGGGTTATCTGCTTGCAGTAGCCCTCAGGTTCGCCTGATTAACAAAGTCTTGGGTCCTGCATCGGTTGCTGTCCCTTCTTCCATGACGTCCGGTCGTCAGGGGGTATAAAACATGCAGCCGATGCCATTACATCAGTTTTTCTTGCCCCAGATATCAGGTGCCCCCCTAATGAGAAGCAATTAAATCTATAAATACAAGGATATACCTCCAACAGAAAAGCAAATACACCAAAAAGTTTTTAGAGCATAGTAAGTGAGAGTAGAGGTATAGCCAAAGGAAGAAAAGGGGGCTGGAGGGAGGGTAAACCAGGACTGCAACAGTGAATACACTCTAACATCTACATTTAAGGTAAGTGTACACAACTGTACTATGTTCTTTGTGTTTCACTGTTGCAGTCATTACATTTGGGTAGATTCCCAAAGCTAAGGTTGGGAGGAGGAATTTAAATAGAAGTAGAACCAGCTATAAGGCCCTGCAAGATTGCAGTGGCAAAACCAGCCCTGGATTTAGAGAAAATTGGCAAGTGATAATGCTTGGTGAAAGTATGTACAGAACTCCAGGTAGCAGCTTCTAAAATGTTCCTAGTAGGGACGACCCTGAGAAAGGCTGTAGAGGTAGATGCAGCCCTGGTTGAATGGGGTCCGATGCCCTGTGAGACAGGTTTTCCATGGTGCTTATAGCAGAAACTAATGCAGTGACCTATCCATTTTGAAATTGTTTGCTTTGAAATAGTTTTCTCTTCTGTCCCTGCAGCAAATGCCACCAGTAGTTGTTTAGATTTCCTTTGAGGTTTAGTCCTGTCCAAGTAGAATCTAAGCTGTTGGTGCACATCTAGAGTGCAGTATCCGTTCCCCTTTGTTCTGTGGGTTATAAAAAAAAGGTAGGCAAATTAATGGACTGATTAACAGCCACATTGCATACCACCTTGGGCATGAGGGAGGGATTAGTTCTGAGGGACACCTTGTCCGCATAAAAGATGATGAAAGGTTCCACTGCCATAAGGGCCTGTAATTCAGATACCCTTCTTACAGAAGTTATTGCCAAAAGGAAAGCTGTTTTCCAGGAAAGAAATTTTAAATCTGCAGTAGCAGCTGGCTCGAAAGGAGGAAGAATGAGCTTCTCCAAGACAAAGTTAAGATCCCAGGCTAGAGTTAGAGCTCTCCTGGGTGGCCTTAGATTTTTGGCCCCTCTGAGGAACTGCTTGAGCAGTGGGTGAGAGAAGAGGGGAGGCTCTGTGCTATATAATGCGCTGAAATGGCTGAGGCATGAATTTTGATGGAGGAAAAAGACAAGCCCTTATGAAGCATCTCAGTCAAGTATTGTAAAATCTGAGGTAAATTGGGCACTGCTGCGTTCATTCCTTGAGATTGGTTCCAAGCACAGAATCTTTTCCATTTTGCAGCATAAGATTTTCTAGTACTGGGCATCCTTGCCTCTAAAAAGATATCCATCACTGATTTACTGAGGGAGGGTAAAGGAGAGATTATGTAATTAGCCAGGCTGATAGGTTCAGGGTTTTCAGCTGAGGGTACAGAATCATGTTCTCCTGCTGAGACAACAGAGAAGGAATCTGAGGCAAGTGCCATGGAGCCAAGCGTAACATACTGCGCAAGAGTGGGTACCAGTGTTAGCGAGGCCAGTCTGGTGCAATTAAAATCGTCCTTGGCTTGTCAGTTTGATCTTTAGTAGTACCTTGGAGAGCAGAGGCAGAGGAGGAAAGGCATAAACTGATCGTTTTTTCCGACTGAAGGATAGAGCATCCACTTTCCAAGCTTGTTTGTGGGGAATCCTTGTGCAAAATTTGGCCAGTTAAGGGTTCTGGGGGGAGGCAAACAGGTTTATATCTTGGCTACCCCATTTGCTTGTCAACATGTTGAAAATCCTTTGTTCCAGTTTCCACTTGTGTGGGTCCATAAGAGTTCTGCTTAGTCCGTCTGCCAGTGTATTTAGTTTTCCTGGCAGGAACTGAGCTTGTAGATTCACTTGTTAGCTCAAGGCTGTTCTCCACAATGCCATGGCTAGTCTGCAGAGGGGGTAAGAATGTGTACCCCCCCATGCTTGTTTATGCACCACATGACAGTGGTGCTGTCCATCTTTACCATTCTGGTAGAATATGGTCCTTGAAGGCTGTCAGAGCATTCTATACAGCTAACATTTCCGTTTGATTTATGTGCAGGTGCATTTGATTTGGGTTCCATTTGCCCTGAATGCACTTCCCTGCCAGGTGAGCCCCCCATGCATAATCAGATGCGTCTGTTAAGATTTGTTTGGCGGGGGTAATGTGAATGGTAGTTCCCTGTTTCGGTGACAGGCCTCTGCCCACCAAAGGAACTCTAGTCGTAGGCAAGGTATGATAGGGAATCCTTGCTTCCAGATCCTGTGAATGTTGACACCATAGGCTTTTGAGATACCATTGCAGTTTCCTCATATGCAGCCTTGCATATGGAATTAGAAGAATGCATGAGGCCATGAACTCCAAGGCTTGCAGTATTTGCCTTGCAGATAGCTGGGCTTTTGTGGCCACTTGCTTGAAGTAGGTTGTCAAATGTATCCGTTTCTCTGGCATGAGGACAGTCATTTGGGAAGTTGTATTCAAGCTTGCTCCCAGGAATATAATTTGTTGACAGGGTACCAGGTGGGATTTCTTTTCATTTATGGTGAACCCCGGACAAGTCAGTACCCTTTGAACAAAGGCCAGATGATTGAAGAGAATGTCCTTGCTTTCTGCCTGAATTAGACAATCATCCAGGTATGGGTATATTTAAATATTTCTTTGGCTGCAAAATGCAATGACTGGAGCTAGGCACTTTGTGAATACCCTGGGCGCATTAGATAAGCCAAAGGGTAGTGCAGAGAACTGATGGTGCATGTAGCCTGCTTTAAAGCGTAGGTATCTTCTGCAAGACTCCCTGACAGGGATGTGCAGGTATGCTTCTTTTAAGTCCAGTGTTGCCAACCATGCATCCTTGCCTAACATAGGAAGCAGCTGGTGAAGAGTCAGCATTTTGAATTTTGGAATCACCAGACAGGTGTTTAGAATAGAAAGGTTCAGGATAGGACGCCATGTATTGCCTTTTCTGGGTACCAGGAAAAGTCTCGAAGAGAAAACTTGTCCCTTTTCCTCCTCTGGTGCCAACTGAATAGCCCCCATGTTTAAGAGAGAGAGTACCTGATTTTGGGCCACTGCCCACTGATTTGGGGGTAGATCTGGCTACCCGCTTGGTGTTGGTAACGTGTGGAAATGAAATCTGTATCCTTGGGACACTATATTTAATACCCATTTGTCCTGGGTAATGAGTTCCCAGTTCTTGGCCTGCAGACCAATCTTTCCGCCTAAAGGAGCATTCAGTTGGGAAGTGCTTTGAAGTCTTAAAAGCAAGTTATTGAGACGGTTTTCCATAGGGGGAGTCTTGCTGCTCCCAGGTCTGAGTGCGGAAACCCCCAACTGCCTAGTCTTGTGTGTCCCTTCGGACTGAAACCTGGGGATTCTGCTGTGTCTGGGTTTGGCTTGAGAAGACCTGGAGGGGGCTGGAAAGGATCAATTTTTAGAGGGCCAGTGCCTAATAAATCTAGGAGGCTGAACTTGTAAGAAATTTTTAACAGTCTGCATAGATTTAGCTTCGTCCTCCATCTTTTTAAGAACTTCCTCAGCCTTTATTGCTCCTTAAGCAAAGCATGCCTTCTGAGCACAGATCCAATAACAGCAGCCCTGCAAGAGGCCTCTAATGAATCAAATCCACATTGCAAAGTATGTTTTCCAACCTGTTCTGCAGAAATCATTAAATCCTGTAATTCTGTATTTTCAGCGCAGTCAGGAATTATCATTTTCTGTTTAAGCAATCCAATAACATGTTGCTGATACTTTAACATACAAAACTAACAGTTTAAAGCCCTAATGGCCGAGGTTGCAGAAGTGTAAACTTTCTTACCCCATCTATCCAGTGCCCTGGAGTCTCTATCTGAGGGGGTATGATTTTTAGCAGTAGAAGCCTTAATGCCTTTGGGTCCCTGTGAAATGGTTTCTGGATCCGCAACAGGATTTTTAAAAAGGAACTTGTGAGAATCAGGAACCCTGTAAAATCTGTCAGGTTTTCTGGGAGCACGAGGCAAAGAATCAGAGGCCAAACTAGATTCTGAGAAAGCATCATCAACAATGTCTAGTACAGGATGTATAGCTAAAGGCCTATGCTAAGGCAGAAGTAAGAAATCCCCAAGCCTCTTTTTTGAATCAGAAAAATCCTGGCTTTCCCAGTGGAAATGCTCCTGCAGAGTATGTAAGGTTTCACCCAAAGAAAAATCCATTGGAGGGGAAGCAGATGGAATAGATTCCTCTGCATCAGAACCCTAAGTAGATAAGGGCAAATCCAGATAATCAGAAGAATCAGAAAAATCAGAATCCTGTTCAGAAGATTTATAAATAACTTTAGTCCTAGGTCTCTCAAAAGGGGGAGGTTGGCTTCCCATGATTAGAGTTATAAGATCTTCAGCCATTCTTATCATTTGTTTTTTAGGCATAGAGCCCTGAGCATGCAGCCTGGGGGTCAGTTTCTTAGGCATGGTTCGAGATTTTGGCCTAAATGAAGAAGGAGGCGTTGGTTTAACATGCAAGTCCGTAGGCCTGAATACACTCTCAGAAGCCGGTGCCTGCACAGCGGCTCCGGACCCATCCTAGGTAGAGACATCCGCAGGTTCCACAGTTGAAGCATTTCGCGGCATACCAGACTCTGAATGGGTCTCAGTACAGGCCTGCGAGTCAGAAGTAGCAGGTATCAGGGGCTGCGAAAGCGCCTCACTCAGTACCTGCAAACTGGCGAATGGCTTAGGAGAAGCGTAGTCGACAGCTTTGGACCTCGGTGGCCTGTCTCTGTCTTTATCTTTGCGTTTTTTCGGAATCCCGGTAGTCGGAAGGCCAACTGACATTTCTGGATAATTAAACAGAGAAAGTACAGTTTTGTACCTACCATAAATGTAGATGTTCGAGTGCTAATACAGCTGCAGTCATAACAGATGGGTTATCCTGCCGTCAGGCGGGTCCTCGGTCGGCCGAATTCAAAAGTCTAGTTCCGGCGTCGGTGGTTGTCGCTTCTTCCCTGACGTCAGTACGGCAGGGGTATAAAAGAACCAGCAGACGTCATTTTCTTCAGTTTTTCTTGCCCCAGATGTCAGGTGCCCCCAGAAGGAAGGCAAAACATAAACTTATGTAATAATGCAATGTAATATAATCAAAAAACAGTAGTTTGCAAGCAAATACACCATAAATGAATACCCCAATCAGGTTGTATGAGGAGGTGTTTGTCATAAGGCCTGTCCCAAGAGGGGATGGAGGGAGGGAAACCTGGACTGCAGCTGTATTAGCACTCGAACATCTACATTTATGGTAGGTACAAAACTGTACTATGTTCATCGTGCATACAGCTGCAGTCATAACAGATGGGTAGAATCCCAAAGCTAAAAGGGGTGGCAGGCACTAAGTGGAACTAGGAGGAGCAAGGATGCCCTGCAAGACTGCTGTGGCAAAGCCCGCTCTAGATTTAGAGTAAAGTGGAAGGTGTTAGTGCTTGGAGAAAGTGTGCACAGAACTCCAAGTGGCTGCTTCCAAAATGTCCTTGGTAGGAACCCCCCTGAGGAAAGCTGCAGAGGTAGCTGTGGCCCTTGTGGAGTGAGATCTGATGCTTGTAGGTACAGTTTTTCCATGAAATGAGTAACAAAAGCGTATGCAGTGGGCTATCCATTTTGAGATTGTCTGTTTGGAGATAGCCTTTCCTTGAGCACCTGTAGCATAGGACACAAAGAGTTGCTCTGATTTTCTGAATGGCTTTGTCCTGACCAAATAATAACGAAGTTGTCTGTGAATGTCCAAGGAATGTAGTAGTCTTTCCCCTTTGTTTTGTGGGTTAGGATAAAAGGTAGGTAAGTGGATAGTCTGATTCAAGGCTACACTGGATACTACCTTTGGCATAAAGGAAGGGTTGGGTTCGTAAGAAAACTCTGTCCTGATGGAAAATGATGAAAGGTTGCACAGCCATGAGGGCCTGTAGTTCCGAAACCCTGCGTGCTGAGGTGATAGCCAGAAGGAAGGCTGTTTTCCATGACAAATATTGCAGTTCTGTTGAAGCAGCTGGCTCAAATGGAGGCAGGGTCAGCTTTTCTAAAATGAAGTTGAGGTCCCAAGCAGGTACTGGTGGTTTCCTTGGGGGTTTTACATTCTTAGCCCCTCTGAGGAACTGTCTTAAGAGAGGATGAGAGAATAAAGGAGGATCACTGTTGTATTGCGCAGAAATGGCTGAAGCATGGATCTTGATGGAGGAGAAGGAAAGTCCACTGTTTAACATCTCAGCTAGGTACTGTAATATTTGAGGTAAATTTAGTACCCAAGGATTCTGGCCCTTTTTCTGATTCCAGGCACAAAACCGTTTCCATTTGGCGGAGTAGGCTTTTCTAGTAGAAGGTCTTCTGGCCTCCAAGATGACATCCTGCACCTCCTTGGAGAGGAGGGTCTGTTGGGAAATCAAGGAATCCTCCATGCGGCTAGATTGAGGGTTTTCAGCTGACTGTGAAGAGTTTTGAAGTTGTGCTGGGTCAACAGAAGAGGCACTAGAGGCAGGATCCATGGTGGGGAATGTGTCAGGCTCTTCAGGAGTGGATACCAGTGTTGTCTTGGCCAGTCTGGAGCAATGGGAATCATCTTTGGCCTCTCTGCTCTGGCTTTTAATAGAACTTTGGGCAGCAGAGGAAGAGGTGGAAAGGCATAGACTGTCAATGTTGTCCAATTGAAAGAAAGTGCATCCACTTTCCAGGCCTGTGGATGATAGGTCCTTCAGCAAATTTTTTTCAGTTGGTAATTTCTGTGGGTAGCAAAGAGATCTATGTCTGGCTGTCCCCATGCCTGAATTATCTTTGCGAAAACTTGAGGATGCAACTTCCATTCATGTGGCTCTGTCATATTTCTGCTTAGGTTGTCTGCCAGCGTGTTTCCCTTCCCTGGCAAGAATTGTGCTTGAAGTTGGATTTGCAATTCCAGAGCCGTGTTCCAAAGGGACATGGCTAGTCTGCACAGGGGGTATGAATGAGTTCCTGCCTGTTTGTTTATGTACCACATCACTGTGGTGTTGTCTGTCCTTATCAATAGCTGGCCTGGATGCAGTAGGTCTTTGAAGGCCGTAATAGCATTTTGTACTGCTAGCATTTCCTTTTGATTGATGTGTAGGTGCTTCTCTTTTTGGGACCATTTGACCTGAATGCACTGATCTGTCATGTGCACCCCCCAGGCGTAGTCCGAGGCGTCTGTTGTGATGATTTGATTTGCTTGAGGCATGCAGAAGGGGAGACCTATATTTCTTTGGCATGCTTGAGCCGACCACAGAAATTCCTTTTGAAGACATGGAATGAGTGGTATAATTGTTTCCAAACTGTGGCTGTGTTGAGACCATAAGTTTTTTAGGTACCATTGAAGTTTCCTCATATGCAGCTTTGCACATGGGATCAGCAGGATGCAAGATGCCATGAATCCCAGAGCCTGCAGGACTTTCCTTGCAGTCAGCCTGGTGAAGGTTGCCATTTTTCTGAAGTATAGTTGCCCTTGCTTCTCTGGCGTGAGGTAGGCCATCTGGGTGTTTGTATTCAAGCTGGCACCCAGGTAAATTATTGCTTGAGAGGGTATTAGTTTTGATTTCTTTTTGTTGACTGAGTATCCCAGAAAGTTCAACAATTTTATTACAAACGCCAGGTGTTTCAGAAGTATGTGCTTGCTGTCCGCTTGGATCAGGCAGTCGTCCAGATATGGGTATATTTGTATCCCTTGAAGTCTGCAGAAGGCAATTACTGATGCCAGGCATTTCGTAAACACTCTGGGCGCAGTAGATAAGCCAAAGGGCAATGCAGAGAATTGATAATGGGTTGAACCTCCAAGAAATCTGAGGTATCTTCTGCAATCTTGTCTGATAAGGACATGCAGGTATGCCTCCTTGAGGTCCAATGTTACCAGCCAAGACTCCTTGCCCAGCATGGGAAGAAGCTGCTGTAATGTGAGCATCTTGAATTTTGGTATGAGTAAATATGTGTTTAGGATGGATAGGTCCAAAATAGGTCTCCAATCTTTGTCCTTCCTTGGTACCAGTAATAGTCTGGAATAAAAACCTTGACCCTGTTCTTTTGCAGGTACCTCTTGAATAGCTTTCATGTCCATGAGAGCTGAAATTTGTTTTTGTGCCTCTGCCCTTTGATTTTGTGGCAGGTTTGGCATGCCTCTCATTTTTGGAAGGGTGTGAAAGTGGAATCTGTAGCCTCTGTCTATAATGTCCAGGATCCATTTGTCTTTTGTGACAATATGCCAATGTTTTGAAAATAATGCCAGTTTTCCACCTAAAGGTGCTGCCATTAAAGCTTTGCTTGGCATGCAAAGGGGAAAGTCATTGTGTCTGCTTTCTGAATGACTGTGATCTATCTTCTCCACCTCTTGGTGTAGGTGCTTGCCATTGTCTGGCTCTAAATGATCCTTGAGATTGCCCTCTACCCCTCGGGCGCCTGTATCTACCTCTGAGGTCTGTCCGTGGCTGGAAAGGACCAATTTTTTGAAGGCCAGTTTCTGCTGAAACGTGGAGGTTGTACCTGTAGGAAATCTTTCACTGTTTGCATTGATCTTGCCTTTTCCTCCATTTTCTTTAGTACCTCCTCAGCTTTAACACCAAACAATACATCTTTTTGAAGAGGTGCATCTAGTAATTTAGCTTTAACATGATCTGGTAAGGTTTGCTATTTGAGCCAAGCATGTCTACGTATGACAGACCCTGTAACAGCAGCTCTACATGAGGCCTCTAAAGCATCAAAACCACATTGCAAGGTATGTTTACCCACTTGCTCTGAACTACGCAACAAATCCTGCAACTCCTTTAAATCTGGTTGCTCAGGTTGTGTCATTTTGCTTTTCAAATGAGATAACAAAAACTGTTGATACTTTAACATATGGAACTGACAGTTTAATGCCCTCATGGTTAAAGTGGCTGAGGTGTATACCTTTTTCCCCCACCTTTCTAAAGCTCTGGAATCTCTCTCTGAAGGTAATGCGTTTTTGGCAGTAGAGGCCTTAATTCCCTTGGGACCCTGTGAAATAGTTTCTGGGTCAGCAGCATGGCTTTTGCATAGGAATTGGTGTGAATCAGGAACCTGGTAATACCGGTCAGGTTTAACAGGAGCTGGAGGTAAAGAATCTGGGTTGAGGCTGGCTTCTGTGTACACATCATCTAATATATCGAAGACAGGAGGAATAGCCAGAGGCCTGTGCTGGGGAAGCAAGAGAAAATCCCTGAGCCTTTTCTTGTAATCTGAGTAATCTTGGCCTTCCCAGTGAAAGTGTTCCCTCAAGGTATGTAAGGTTTCCCCAAAAGAATAGTCCTCAGGGGGGGGAGACTGAGGGAATGGACTCCTCAGCATCAGAGTCTTCAAAAGGGGAATATGAATATTCCTGGTCCTCAGAATGTTCTGAGGTAATAGAGGCTTGGTCTGAGGAAGGGTAGTCTTCCTCCAATCTGGGCCTTTTGTCCAAGAGGGGTTGAGAACCCCTGATAAGAGTAATCAAATCCTCAGCCATTTTGAGCATCTGTTTTGTAGGCATGGGGCCTTGAGAGGGGCTCTGTGGAGCTTGTCTTTTAGTTTTCATGGCTGCTTCAGATTTTGTGAAAGCCTTAATGGAAAAAGAGGAAGGCCTGAAGACACCTTGAAAGGTGGCAGGCCTGTCTAAACTCTGAGTTTCCCCGCCAAGATTGGCATCGGTATCTGTAGTCGGAGTGGGGGCCGAGGAGCCTGTGACCTCTGGCACAGAAGACACCGCTAAAGAAGCATCATCAGTACTCAGGGGCTGCGTAGGCACCTCGCTGAGAACCGGAGCACCGGTAGCCGGCTTTAGCGTGGTGTCGGTAGAAGTCGCGGACCTCGTATGTCGGTCCTTATCTTTGCGTCTTTTACTCAAAACTGGAGTCGGAGTATCCGACGACATAATGTAGATAAATTTTTTACCAAAATAGTGTTGGGCGAACTCCACCCGATGCTTAATAGTGCGTTTGTTGAATCTAGCACAAAAACGGCAGGCCGATACGTCGTGGTCTGGGCCTAAGCAAGGAATACAGAAGGAATGGAAATCCTTATGCAGTATTTGCTTTCCACATGAAATGCAATTATTAACTTTGTCTGACATCGGTCTGAGGCAAGAAAAGTTTCCCGAACGGGGTACTTAGCTTTCAAGAAGACTTCGGCTGAAATATTTTCGTAAATCTCAGGAGCTGGCCGACCGGCACTTGCGAACTGCTTCTGCTTCGGGCACCGCGCGGCAAGAAAGACTGAAGAAAATGGTGTCGGCTGGTTCTTTTATACCCCTGCCGCACTGACGTCAGGGAAGAAGCGACGAAAACAGACGTCGGACCTAGACTTTGGAATTCGGCCGACCGAGGACCCGCCTGACGGCAGGATAACCCATCTGTTAAGACTGCAGCTGTATGCACGATGAACATCTGAAATATTTAGAAGCAGAAATATACAGTCGATGGATAGTGCGCTGTTTAAATAAAGCACAAAACCGAAAGCAAGGCACATTGCGGTCAGGGCCTAGGCAAGGAATACAGTACGAATGAAAATCTTTGTGAGGTATTTGCTTTCCACAAGTAATGCAATTATTAACTTTTACTGACATCGGTACAGAGCAAGAAAAAGTTTGCCCAATAGGGTACTTAGCTTTAGTTGAAGACTTCGGTTCTGTAACTTGAAAACGAAAATTTCAGGAGTCGGCCGACCGGCACTTGTGAACTGCTTCTGCTTCAGGCACCGCACGGCAAGAAAGACTGGGGTAATGGCGTCGGCTTCATGTTTTATACCCCTGACGACCTGACGTCATGGAAGAAGAGACAGCAACTGACGCAGGACCCAAGACTTTGTTAATCAGGCCGACTGAGGGTTACTGCAAGCAGATAACCCAAATGTAATGACTGCAACAGTGAAACACGAAGAACATCATGGTACGAGTACATCAGATTTCAAAAGTTTTTGGACAGAGGAGTTTTTGATTATTGCATCATAATGATCAACTGGGAACACAGCTGTGTAGAATGGTATTTAGTGCTGGACAAGCAGATGAATACTGGATAATTTCATAAATAAGAAGCTGTGTATATGTTAGTTGTTGGAGTAGTTCTAACAAATTTAGATTTAAATGAAAAGGCAAAAGGACAACAAATGTAGTGCTATACAGTGATGGGTTCTGAAAGGAGTATTTGCTGCAAATTTAGCAACTTTATTACAGCAAGGTTAAACTTTTGCTATTTGTGATGCCTGGAGGTTATTAAAAATGGGAGAGCCATAAAGAAATGTGGGGAGGAGACAAATAGTAACAACTGCAGTTTAACTTGCGTTGGTGAGAAATTTTTTGGCTTAGTAAAGCATCTGTAGTTTTTGATGAGTTTTCTTTATGCAATGATGTATATACAAGTTGAATTTAAGAGTATCATGTACTATCATCCCTAATAATTTGCTGTGAGAAGTGACTTCAATAACTGATTTATAAAGAGAGACTGCTTTAAATTTTTTTTTATTTTATTTTTTTTCCCATGCGAGAGGGTTTGGGGGGTAGCAGTTTTTTTTTTTTTTTTTTTTTTGGGGGGGGGGTTAAGCATGAGTTGTAAGCTACAAAGCCATGTTTCACTGGCTGCTATATATTCCTAATTTTTTGGAGATGTGTCCTGTTGTCAAGTGTGCAAATGAGTGTGGGCTCATCTGTGTACTTTATTAGGAAAGCCTGTTGCATGGAGAGTTTTGGTTAGGAAGTTAAAGAGGCAGGGACCAAGGATATAGAGCCCCGTGGTACATCAGTGGTGACTAGGAGGTATGGAGAGAGGGTGACATGCCATTTTACTGACCGATACCTATTGAACAGGTATTTTTGAAACACAGAGGGGTGGACTGAGAAACAGAGACCTAGTGAGGACATTTGAAGTAGACATTTGCTGTGACAAACTGAATCTAAGGCTTTAGACAATTATTTTACATTTGAATACCAGGAAAGTCCAACTGGACACAAGTCCCTTTTCAGCAGAGGCCTGGGGAGAAAAGGCCCACATTTAGTACACAATACATTATAACGTAGGGTGGTGATATACAATTATGATGAATACACAATTTACACATGGTCAAAAACGCATAGTATAAGCAAGTACAGAAAATGCCTTATGACACAAGACATCAAAGAAAATGCAGAACATTTCTACTATATGATTTGTCAAAGAGTGATGTACAGCAATTTGGCATTTCATATGCCAGCGAATACAACAGGAGTCAAAACAATAAGAATAGTACAAATTTAAAACAGGAGTCAAAATAATAAGAATTATACAAATTTTGCTGCTGACAAAAGGTAGAGAGGAGTTGGTTATACTTTGGAGATGATGACAGAGGTAGAAGAGCATATAGGGTTATATAGTCTGCAGACTTAAGTTTGCAGTGGAGTAGTAGCAAGTCTAGAAATAAGAAGGAGACTAATTTGCCCTTATCGCTAGCTTTACTGACAGTATCTATATAGGTTTGAAGGGTCAGTACTGTGGGAAGGACGGAAGCCATGCTGTAAGGAGGACAGTTTTCCCTGCGGGATATAGTTTAGCACTTATTTCTGAATACACTTTTCAAGTACTGGGGGGGTGGGGTTAGGATTGCTATAGGTCTGAAGTTAGTAATGCCTGTTGAATTTCTTCCTTTGTGCAGAGGGATAAAGTACAACTCTTTTCCAGACAGAGGGAACGTGGGATTCTTGGACTGAGCTACAAGGATTGAGACAGGATTAGGCAATGCTACTGGCTGCCATTTTAAGGTACTCACTTGGAAGGTCATCATATGAAGTATAGCATGGTTTGATTTTAAGAGTAGTTTTATATAGGATGTGGGCACAGGTTTGACGATGAAAGTGGATGTAGTGATACAGGGCTGTTGGGCAGGGTTGGGATTAGATGTTGGGGAATCTTTGGTTACAGATGCTACACTATCTATGTAATAAGAGTTGAACTGTATTGTGGTTTCAACTGGTAAGTTATTGGGAGAGGGGACAGGGTGGAATTTTTGGCTGGGATGCAGCACTTCTTTAATGGCTGTCCAAAATTTTTTAGTTTTGTGTTTACTATTACTCTGAACGTTATTATAGTATAGTTTTTATCTTCATTTAGTTGCTTTTTAGTAAGACTGCAAAGTATTCTGAAGTTTTCAAGATATTGTGGGGTTTTATATTTTTGCCATTCTTACCATGCTTTTATTAGCATTCTACTCTTTTTGGATAGCCAAACTGTATTTTTTCAATCTCTTCCTTCAAGGAGGTGCAAGGCTATTTAGGATATTGAGGAAGGTTGTACTGAATTCTCTTACAGCATCGTCTAAGGGGAGGATTTTTAGTAAGTTCCAGTTAACAGATGATAGAGTAGTAATGAACATTTCTGGACTAAACATGAAAAGGTTGCATGTTGTTTTATAAACATGCTGTTTAAATAGATGTGTGAGATGTCTGGTGGTATAGACTGGGAAATAATCAGAGTTTGACATCAGTCTTACAGGAATTAAAATGTCTTCCTAAAATGCTTGGGCGAATAATAAGTTGTGTGACACCATACAAGTTCATGCTTGATGTAGATGAAAGAGTTGCTTTCCAACCAACTTACATTTTTCTTCTGGAATTGTTATGGACAGCTACAATAAAGCTGCATTGGACCAGGAGGGATGCAAAGGACAGTAATACATTTCTGTTTATAACTTTTATTTTCAGGAAATTAAGCTCTGTGAATGGAATTTTGGTACTGGTTTGTTGAAAGGGGAAATGTGGCGGTAGTTTGGAAATATTAAAGCAATACCCCACTATTCTTCTTTGCAGTCATTACGGATGATATTACGAGACGTTTATGCTGGGTTTAAGCCACATTTCAGTTACAGTGAGAATATCAGGCTTATGTTGAGTAATCCATGCATGCAGTTCAGCAGTTTTATTTGTTATGCTTCTAACATTTACAGCAGCAAAAAAGACTGCCAGGGTTGGGGGTTGACCATTGTGGGGTTAGAGTAGTGTGAGGAAGGGAAATGTGTTTATATTCATTATGACAGGTGGGGCCAAGATTAGGGTCACTGTCTCCTCAAAAAAGGATTTTAGTATATTGGAGAATTACTGACACTTGTTTTGGAGAACATTTTCCCCACTTAATTTTGGTTTGGTTTGAGCTGAAATGGAGTTAAATCAGTCTACATTTGGAGTAAAGTTGAAGGGCGTCATTAAATAGGTTTGGTGCAATGTGTGGAGACAGTAGGGAGGAAGTATGAACAGGTGGTTGGGACACAGCTGGAGAGACATTGACAGCTATTAGACAGTCATGGTAGGATAACAGATAACCCAATAAAAGAAGAATAGAGGATAAGCTGAGGAGTAGCATGATTGAGTAAAATTAACTGTATTTTATAGATGGCAGGTAGCTGGGAAGTAGTAATCAAGAAAGAAACAAAAAGTTGCATGGCAATAGGTATTTGGTGGTGATGGACTCTGAAATTTGGGTGTTCTGCTATCTTCTCTGGAATTAAAGGAACAGAAGAGCTTAAAATTATGAAGTATGAAAATGTAGTTAAAATAGGAGAAGGTAAGGTTTGTTTGGGAAAAGTAGAAGATACAATGTAGAATAGATATGTACTCTTACAAGTTAGCGAGTATGAATATGAATGGATATAGTGCAAAGCAGTATGGAAAGAAGAAAGGTAGTTGGGAATGGTGCTAAAAGATTAAACAGAAGTGGGAATTAGATGAAAAGAAACAGGACTGTTTTTATCATAGTACGGTAGTTTGTGGAGAGGTAGGGAATAAATGTCAACTGAAATGAGTATGTGGGAAGTATAACAGAAGAGTAAGAGGGGGTGGGAACTGAGGGAAGGGTAGGAGAACAAAGCAAAGCTGAACTTAGCGGGCTTCTCACCCACAGGTCAAATTATAAAAGAGAGTAATCAGTGTACAGCCAGTGCAAAGCAATTAAAGAGGCACAAAGAAGAATGGGTTATCCTTAATTTCCTGACTGCAGAAACATGGCAGCTAGGAAGACTAAGTAACTGTCTCTTCTTTCGGCTTTTCCCAGTTAGGGGTTGCCACAGCGGAACTCCCATCCGCTAATGATTGGCAGTGGATTTTTACGGTGCTGAGTTGCCAGCCCGACGCCCAACCTTCAAAGAAGGCACGCCCATTCACGCACGCACCTACCTGCATGTCTTTAACGTCACTCGATCACGGGGAGGACATGCAGACTCCACACAGAAGGCGCTCCAGCCGAGAATCTAACGGGAGAACCTCTTGCTGTGAGGCGACAACGCTAACCACTGCACCACCACGGCCTTATAAAAGACTAAGTAATTGTGTATTCCTCTGCAAAGTTTGTAAGTCAGAAGGGAAGCGAATGATACAGATGTGGATGACTGCGTTTAACACTACCTTAAAATGAGGGGAAGCACCAACATGTTGAAAGAAAGCTGTGGTGAGTGTATTACCTAAAAATAGAGTAGAGTAAAGACCCAGCTTAATATAGACCCATTTCAAATTTTAAAACATGATTACAAAGTGTTCATCACTTTACTAACTAAACCAAAATCGATACGCTATGGAACAATGTGGTTTTGTGGAAGTGAGGCAAATACTTGACAACATTAATGATCCACAGGGAAGCAGAACATAAGAAAATACAGCTGCTGTTGGTGGGTCTTGATGCAGAGAAAGCATTCGACAGAATCATCTGGGATTCTGAGCAAGGCAATGAAAACATTTGCATTCCCCGATACAACAATATGGTTATTAGGAGAATATAAGAAAGATCAGAGGCAAGAATTAAAGTGGGGTGGTTCCACTCTGATAAGCTGTTTATGAACACAGGAACCAGGCAAGTATGTCCTCTTTCTATCTTATTTGCTTTATATTTAGAGACATTGGCATAGAAAACAAGGAACTCAGAAATGCAAGGATATAATTAGTATGGTAATCAAGAAAAGCTGGCTTTATTTCCAGATGATGAAATTTGTACCCAGAGTTGCAAACCTTTATCTAGATGGCTGTCAATAAAGTGACACCCCGACCCCATGTGCAAAAATGGGAAAAGGAGTGTGGGATGGATGGATATTTTGTACCTGATAAATCCAGAAAAGGACATCAGTGCTGTGGAACACTTCAAGACACTTATGTCTTTTCTGTATATAAGATTGAAGAAGATAAAAGTTATAGCCATAAATTCTGTACCCACACAAACTGGTTCAGAAATACCCACATTTATGAGGACACAATAAGATGAAGTATTTAAGAGTATGGATTAAAAGGGATTCTGTTATGGCAGCTAATGATATGTAGGAAGAGAAGTAACAAAAAGACAATACATAAACTGAAAAATTGAAAGCTATTGTTTATGGACAGTAAGACACAAGCAGTGAAAGTTTTTAGTCCCTTTAGTTTTACATATGGGTCAGACATTTTTTATCAACCAGAAGAGAAGCTGTGGACAATAATAAAGAGGCAAAGGAATTTATATAGTATGGAAGAGGGTAAGAGTTAAGTGGGATAAGTTGATCCTTCCAATAGAACAAAGTGGTTTATGATTACTTGATTTGCAGGAATATTTTAGAGTTACACAATTAAGGCTCATCCATATAACACAAACAGAGGGTTATAATTCAACATGAAAAGGGATGACGAAGAGTTAAGGGAGGGATCAATAATAAAGAAAGTGTAATTTTGGATGCAGATCCTTAAGGACAGCCACCACCACCATACAGAATATTATACTTATAAAGTAGCAGAAAATATTCTAAGAACTAAACCAACAAGGATGACTGCAGGTAGAGGTACAGAAAATAGGCAAGGGGGACTGGAATTTATTAGAGAAAAGTGGCAAAGGAACGAAGGTATTGGGAGAAAATAACTAGAGAGAGGTAAGAGTGGGATGAGGCCATGATGACATTTGGACTGCAGGCTAGAGACTGCCTTCCCTACCAGGGACTGATATCAGAGTAGAGTATAGGAAAAGAGAAAAGCATAGGTGAATCTTAAACGAACGATCTGCTCCAATAAGAGCTTTTAGTAGAATCTAGAACAGAAAATGCTGTTAGAAGAAGGGATATTTATACCCCTGACGACCTGATGTCATGGAAGAAGGGACAACAACCGACGCAGGACCCAAGACTTTGTTAATCAGGCCGACTGAGGGCTACCTGCAAGCAGATACCCAAATATAATGACAGCAACAGTGAAACACGAAGAACATCTACGAGTTACAGGAAGTTAGAAAAGACTTGAAAAAGAAACTTGAAAAGCAATTTACAAGAGAACAATGGGAGGACATGTGTACAGCTCCTAAGTCCAGAAGGTTTAAGAATTCTGCTTGAAAATGTCTGAATAGGTATTTTTATAACCAAAACAAACTGCAAAGAATTACTCCTCAGGTAGACAGCAAACATTAGAGGTGGGATGGGGAAGAAAATGGTAACTGGGAATATATGTTTTGGGAGTCTAATGCCCTAAAAAGCTTGTAAACCCAGATACTGGTAAAAAAACGATTTTTTTTAAGTTTTTGACTATGTACCTCAATGACTCTCTACTGTACTAACTAAAACTGTTAACATCTAACCTATTATGTATTAAAATCAATTGTATGTTCTATATTTTGTTCTCTCATGTACTGCATTCTATTGTACTGTGGAGCTTTTCTCCCCGGGCCTCTGCTGAAAATGGACCTGTATCCAGTCGGACTTTCCCGGTAAACAAATGTAAATAAATAAATAAATAACGACTTGGCAGATTGAAAAGAAATCCATATAGAGTACTCTGTCAGAAATACTGGGTGAGCAAATGGCTGTAACTAAGGAAATTGTTATTTTGAGATGCAGAAAGTACAGTTTTGTACCTACCATAAATGTAGATGTCCGATAGGTATGCATCTGCAGTCATCACATATGGGTTGTCCTGCCTCAGGCAGCCCTTCGGTCGGCCGGATTCCAAAGTCTGGGTCTGGCCTCGGCTGATGTCGCACTTTCCCCAATGTCAGAGCGTCTGGGGGTATAATAGCATCAGCCGACGCCATTTTCCTCAGTTTTTCTTGCCCCAGATGCCAGGTGCCCTCTAAGGAAGGCTAAAATTTGGAGAGATGCATTTTAAAAACAAATCCAAACATGCACAGTACTATAAAAACAAATGCACCATAATAGATCCCCCCAGCTAGCTATAAGAGGGGTAAGTACCCAAGAAGGATACCACAGAGGGGAAGGAGGGAGGGTAAACCTGACTGCAGATGCATACCTATCGGACATCTACATTTATGGTAGGTACAAAACTGTACTATGTCCTTCAAGGATGCATCTGCAGTCATCACATATGGGTAGAATACCATAGCTAATCTGGGGGTGGAGGTACTAAGTAAAGGATGGTGTAGCTAAAATACCCTGCAGGACTGCCGTAGCAAAGCCTGCTCTGGATCTGGAGTATAAAGGTAAACTGTAATGCTTGGCAAATGTATGCACGGAGCTCCATGTAGCAGCTTCTAAAATGTCCTTGGTAGCCACCCCTCTTAGGAAGGCTGTGGAGGTGGCTGTGGCTCTCGTGGAATGAGGTCTAATGTTAGCTGGCACAGTTTTTCCATGAAAGGAGTAACAAAAACTAATGCAATTTCCTATGCATTTTGAAATTGTCTGTTTGGAAATTGCTTTTCCTTGTGCCCCAGCAGCATATGCTACAAACAGCTGGTCAGTCTTTCTGTAACTTTTAGTTCTGTCCAAGTAGTAGCGCAACTGTCTGTATATGTCCAGGGTGTGCAGAAGTTTCTCCCCCTTTATTCTGTGGTTGTGGGAAGAATGTAGGCAAGTGAATAGCTTGGTTCAAAGATACCCTGGATACCACCTTTGGCATAAATGTAGTATTGGTTCTCAATGAAACTCTGTCCTGATGAAAGATAAGAAATGGCTGTACTGCCATTAGAGCTTGTAACTCAGACACTCTTCTTGCTGAGGTTATGGCCAGAAGGAAGGCAGTTTTCCAAGACAGAAACTGTAGATCTGCAGATGCTGCTGGTTCAAAGGGAGGAAGTGTTAGTTTTTCCAACACAAAGTTAAGGTCCCAAGTAGGTAGAAGTGGTTTCCTTGGAGGATTGATGTTTTTGATTCCTCTTAGAAACTGTCTCAGGAGAGGATGAGAGAAGACAGGTGGATCAACATTGTATTCTGATGAAATTGCTGAGGCATGTATCTTAATGGAAGAGTAAGACAGGCCATTGTGGAACAATTCTGCCAAATATTCCAGTATATGTGCCATGTTCATCACTGTCGCATCTAGGCCCTTTGTTGTGTTTCAAGTGTGAAATCTTTTCCATTTTGCTGAATATGCCTTCCTTGTGGAAGGCCGGCGAGCTTCCATAATAATATCCTTCACTCTCTGAGATAGCTTATCCTGAGGAGGAGTCATGGTATTTTCCAGGCAGTTAGCTGCAAGGTTTTCAGGTTGGAATGCAGAGCCTTGAAATTGTGCTGTGTCAGTAGAAGTGGCCATAGGGGGAGAGGCCACGGTTTCGTCTGTGACATGCTCTTTAACAGTGGGTACCAGTGCTGTCTTGGCCAGTTTGGAGCTATCAGAATCACTCTGGGCTGCTCTGTTCTGATCTTCAGTAAGACCTTGGTAATTAATGGGAGAGGTGGAAAAGCATGCACTGTTAGAGCTTTCCAGCTGAAAGAGAGAGTGTCCACTTTCCATGATTGTGGGTGGTATGTCCTTGAGCAGAATTTCTTCAGTTGATGATTATGGGGGGAGGCGAACAGATCTATCTCCGGCCTTCCCCATGATTGTGTTATGAGTAAGAAGATGTCTGGGTGCAGCATCCATTCGTGTGCATCCATGGTATTTCTGCTTAAGCTGTCTGCCAGTATATTGTCTTTCCCTGGCACGAACTGGGACTGCAGCTGTACATTGAGTTTCAAGGAAAGTTCCCATAGGTTCATTGCCAGTCTGTAAAGAGGGTAGGAATGGGTGCCTCCTTGCTTGTTTATGTACCACATAACTGTGGTGTTGTCTGTCCTTATGAGTAGGTGGCCTTGATGAAGAAAAAGTTTGAAGGCCTCGATTGCGTGTATCACTACCAGCATTTCCTTTTGGTTTATGTGCATGCGCAGCTCTCTTTGTGACCATAGCCCTTGGATACATCTGCCCTCCATGTGTGCTACCCAACCTTGGTCTGAAGCGTCCGTAGTGATGGTTTGGTTGGCTCTTGGCTTGCTGAAGGGCAACCCACTGTTCGACTGGCAGGCTTGAGCCCACCACAGAAATTCCTTTTGAAGGCATGGAATGAGTGGGATCAAAGTTTCTAAACTGTGACTGTGCTGAGTCCATAAACTCCTTGGGTACCATTGTAATTTTCTCATATGCAGCCTTGCTTGTGGAATCAGAAGAATGCAAGATGCCATGTAACCCAGGGCCTGCAGGATTTTCCTTGCAGTCAGCTGAGTTTGTCTTGTCAGATTCTTGAAGTAATCCGGTAGTTGTTTTGTTTTTCTTCTGTGAGAAAGGCCATTTGGGTGGTTGTGTCTAGATCCGCACCCAGAAAAGTTATTCTTTGGGATGGAACAAGTCTTGATTTGTGAATGTTGACTGTATATCCCAAGGCCTGCAGTAGGTGGATGGCATAATCCAAGTCCTTTAACAAAGTTTGCTTGCTGTCCGCTTGTATAAGGCAGTCGTCCAGATATGGGTAAATTTGAATCCCTGAAGTCTGCAGTGTGCAATTACTGATGCCAGGCATTTCGTGAATACTCTGGGCAGTAGATAAGCCAAAGGGCAATGCTGAGAATTGATAATGCTCTGACCCTGCAAGAAATCTGAGGTGTCTTCTGCAACTTTGTCTGATAGGGACATGCAGGTATGCCTCCTTGAGGTCTAGAGTCACCAGCCAAGACCCCTTGCCCAGCATGGGAAGGAGTTGCTGTAGAGTCAGCATTTTGAATTTTGGCACAATGAGGTAAGTATTCAGTGCGGACAAGTCGAGAATAGGCCTTCATTGATTTTCTTTTCTTGGAACAAGGAATAATCTGGAGTAAAATCCTTGGCCTTGTTCTGAAAGAGGTACCTTTTCTATAGCTTTCATTTGTATTAAGTTGGAAATTTGTTTCAAAGTCTCTGCCCTCTGATTTGGTGGCAGGTCTGGCATGCCTTTTCTTTTTGGCAATGTGTGGAAATGGAACCTGTATCCTTTGTCTATTATTTGCAGTGTCCATGTGTCCCTTGTAATGCTGTGCCAATTTTTTGAAAATAAAGAAAGCTTTCCGCCCAAAGGTGCTTCTAATTGAGCCCTGGTCAGCGGAGTCAAAACAAAGTCATTGAGTCTGTCCTGGTGTAGCATTTGTAGTTCCTGCACTACCTCTCTGATTGGGAGGCTGCCATTGACGGCCTCTGTAGGAGCCTCTAGCTTGCCCTCTACCTCTAGCACGCCTATTCCTGCCTCTCTGAGATCTGAGTCCGGAAAGGATCAATTCTTAGTAGGCCAATTTCTGCTGAATATCGGTGGTTGGACTTGCAGAAAGTCTTTGACTGTTTGCACAGATTTTGCCTTTTCTTCAAATTTCTTTAAGACCTCTTGAGCCGTGGAACCAAATAATTTTTGCTTTTCCATAGGAGCATCCAAAAGCTTAGCGTTAATATGGTCTGGCAGAGATTGTTCCATCAGCCAGGCATGCCTACGTATGACTGCACCTGTCATAACTGACCTACATGAAGCTTCCAATGCATCATAACCACACTGCAAGAAATGGTTACTAACCTGCTGGGAGTTATGTACCAGATCCTGAAGGGATTTGCGATCAAGGGGTTCAGAAGAAGACAGTTTCTTATGCAATTCATCTAACAAATACTCTTGGTACTGTATCATATGAAATTGACAATTTAATGCCCTCATGGAAAGTTGCAGAAGTATACACTTTTTTACCCCATCTCTCTAAAGCTAAGGACTCCCTTTCAGAGGGTAGAGGATTTCTAGCAGTGGCAGCTGCAACCCCTTTTGGGCCCTGGTAAATAGTTTCTGGATCAGCAGAGTGGGCCTTGTACAGGTGTAGATGTGAGTCCGGGACCCTGTAGTACCTATCAGGTTTGGCAGGAGCCGGAGGGAGAGAGTCAGGGGTTGTACTAGCATCAGAGTACACATCATCAATGACATTAAAAACAGGAGGTATAGCTAAAGGCCTATGCTGAGGTAAATGTAAAAAGGTCCTTAATCTCTTTCTAGAATCAGAGAATTCCTGGCCCTGCCATTGAAAATGTTCTCTCATAGAGTGTAATGTCTCTCCAAAGGAAAACTCTTCAGGAGGGGAGGCCGAGGGAATAGATTCTTCAGCATCAGAATCCTCGTAGGCCAAATAAGCCGCCTCCTGGTGGTCTGACAGAGTAGAGCCATCAGAGGACTCATCTGAGGAGTGGGGGTCAGAGGGCTCAACCCTGGGCCTTTTGTCTGGAGGTGGTTGCGAGCCCCTGTCCGGATGAGGTTGAGAACCTCTAATTAAGGAGATAAGATCCTCTGCTAAGCTAAGAATCTGTGAGCCAGTAGAGGGTCTCTGAGAGGTAACCTTGGGAGCCAAAGCTTTAGAAAGTTTAGCAGCTTTAGCCCTAGAGAAAGCCTTAATGGACATGGATGCAGGAGGTCTGGCTGCACCACGTGCAGGAGTAGATTTGTCTAAAGGAATGGTGTCGGAAGGTTCCTGGACAACAGTTTCAGTAGGTAATTCAATAACAGACTCGGCCGGGGCCGAGGTAGTCGGTTGTGCGGTTTTGGTAATCGGAAGTACCAAGGACTCTGTTTCAGCCGAGACCGAGGCACTTGCGGTAGGCCTGACCGTGGTTTCAGCCGAAACCGCGGCCCGCGTGTGTCGGTCCTTGTCCTTCCGTTTCTTAACTAAATGTGCAGTCGTAGTCTCTGACGGCATCTTGTAAGCAAAACTAGCCCCAAAGAATTCCTCTGCAAACTCCGACCGACGTCTAAGAGTTCGTCGGTTGAAGGAAGCACAAGCTGAACAGGCCGAGACGTCGTGGTCTGGGCCTAGGCAGGGGAGGCAGTAAGAGTGGAAATCCTTATGAGGTATTTGTTTCCCACAAGTTAAACAATTATTAACTTTATCTGACATCGGCTGAGGAAAGAAAGAGTCCCCAACGGGGTACTTAGCTTTTTCGAAGTCTTCGGTAGCTGAATCACAGGAGCTGGCCGACCGGCACTTGCGAACTGCTTCTGCTTCGGGCACCACGCGGCAAGAAAGACTGAGGAAAATGGCGTCGGCTGATGCTTTTATACCCCAGACGCTCTGACGTCGGGGAAAGTGCGACATCAGCCGAGGCCAGACCCAGACTTTGGAATCCAGCTGACCGAAGGGCTGCCCGAGGCAGGTCAACCAATATGTGATGACTGCAGATGCATCCTCGAAGGACATCAGGGTCTGAGAACTACCTAGTTATAAGTAAGGTCTTATTAATTTTAATTCTGCTGGCTGCCAAAAAAGCAATTACTAAAAAATGGAAAACAAAGTCTAAACCAACTGTATTTGAAGAAATGGGAAGGAGTTAATCTCACAGAAATAAATGGAAATTGTGGGGAAAAAAAACATGTAGAATAATGTTAAGAAAGAGTGAAGTTTAAAAGAAGGCAGGAATTCAGCAAGTTATACAATTCTAGACTGATGACAGTGACAACGAAAGAAATACATGTCATGCATCATAGGTTCATAGGTAAGTACTAGGCTATCTGCCTGAGGGCATTTATAAGCCTAGCCAGTGTGTGTCAGCTTTCGCCGCCCCATTGATTAACTGGTCCTCTGTCAAGCAGAGCCAATGAAGTGATTCCCAGGGGTGTATTTTCTGTTACCCATCCACTCAAGGTTTCTCTTGAAGAGTGTTAGTGAGGGGCTCTGCCTGATGTAATTTGGAATTTTGTTCCAAAGCATGGGGAGTCTCTGTGACAGGAATCTATTCTTCCAGCATGTTCTATTTATTGTTGTGGCGAGGTTTAGCTCACTAGAGCACGTGGCTCGCAGTGACTTGGATTTCTTTAGGTGGAGCATGTCCATCAATTCTGAGTTGGACATGGCTTTGTAAGTCAGGCAGAGATCACCTCTGAGTAAGCGATATGCCAATGAGTACAGCCGGAGTTTTTTCAGTTGGGCTGCATAGGACATATGTTTGAGGCCAGTAATCCTCCTGGTGAGGTACTTTTGTGGTCTTTCCAGCTGTTGAATCTGTCTTGTGAGGTACATCCCAAATGGAGCATTGTACTCTATGATGGGTCTAATGAGTGACGAGTAGAGGGACACTATAACCTCTATTTCTAGATGTGAACCCTTTAGTAATTAGATGGGCCACATAGAAGGATTTCCTAACTACTTTGGCAATATGATTGTCAAAGGAGAGATTAATATCTATCTGGGCCCCCAGAGCTCTTAATACCTCTTCTGTATTAAGGGGGCTGCCACCTATGTGGTAATTCCTGGGTGTTTTGTTTTTCCCAAATGGGATGACTATGTATTTTTTGGCATTTAGCTTGAGACCATGACTTTGACACCAGGTGTCTGTCTCAGTAAGGCCATTTTGGAGGATGTCCGTGTCAGCCGGAGAGTCAATTATGGCTCCCAGTTTGCAGTCATCCACGAACTTGGTCAGCCATAGTCCTCCTGTGTTTGTCTGTACTTCTGAGAAGTATATGCCGAACAGTAGGGGTCCCAGGACTGAGCCTTGTGGGACACCACTTGTGACTGGTTTAGAGTCAGACCTGGAGCCCACTATTCTTAACGTGTGAGTTCTGTCTGCAAGCCAGTTGGCAACCCATCTCGTGACGTAGGGGTTTATGTTCAGGCTGGTGAGTTTTTCTGTAATACCCGAGTGGGGAATGGTGTTGAAAGCCTTGGCGAGGTCAAGGTGGACTGTGTGAACCACCTTTCCCTCATCTATGGCCTTGGTGACTGTCTCGAAGAAGTCAACCAGGTTTAGTAGGCATGATCTGCCCTAAAAGCCTAACTGGGTCAGGTCAAGTGTTTGGAGGTTCCCAATATCTTTGTTAATGAGTTCCATGATGCGTTCCATAGCCTTACAGACCAGGCTAGTCAGGCTTATGGGGTGATAGTTACCAGGGTCAGTTGTGGCCCCTCCTTTGTGGAGAGGAATAACCGTTGCTATGCGCCATTCTATGGGCATGTAGCCTGTGGAGAGGCTGAGGTTGAACAGCGTGTTTAGGTGGGGGGTTAGTTTGTTCTGTAGTTTGTGCACGACGCAGCCTGGGACACCATCTAGTCCCAATGACACTGTTTTTGGCATTTAAAAGGGCTGTTCTCACCTGTGTGTTTGTGATTTTTGGGACATTACACTTTTCCGGTATTGTTGTGGGCCCTTCTGGAGGTTAAGAGGGGAGTGACGTTTGCACTAAATCAATCTGCCAGGATGTTGGCAATATCAGTAGGTTCAGTATATTTTGTGCTAGTTCAGTGCATATCAGCAAGTTGCCACTTAGATTCTTAACATAGCTAAAGAAAGCATTGTGTTTATCTTTTGAATCCTTGGCTATTTTTCTTTCGAAGTTAGCCTTGGATGATTTCATGAGGGACCTTAGTTTCTTACTGATACTGATCAGGGATGTCTTTCCTTCTTGGGATTTGCTTTTTTTCTGAACTAGCTTCCTCCTTCTATTGTACAGCCTGTTTATTGCAGGGGTCCACCAAACTGGTTTCCTTCTCATAGAGGAGTGAGTCTTGGTTTTGCTAGGGATGGCACGATCCATGCATCCTTGTAGCTGCTCATAGAGTGCACTTGTAAAGGTTTCTACATCTTGGGCAGCGTTATCCTTTAGCATGGGGGCTGTGAAACTAACCACCTCTGTCTTAAGTAAGGTGAAGTTTGCTTTAGAAAAGTTTTTTAATGAGGTTTCCTTAGTTGGGGGTGGTGGTGGGGTGTGGACATCCAGAGTGATTAGTTTATGATCTGATCTAACCAGTGATGGGTTGACCTTTGGTGTGGAACACCTTTCGCCCATGTTGGTGATGACCAGGTCCAATATGTTTTCACCTCTGGTAGGGGAGTTTACCAGCTGATCCAGGGTGTTTGAGTTGATGAATTCCAGGAAGCGCTGGGCCTGGGAATTTGTACTGAGTAGTTTTCCTAGTGAATGGTAGGGTAATTGAAATCACCCTGTATCAGGGTGTTTGGTAGGACCTTCATGTTTTCCAGTGTCTCCAGAAAGGCGGAGTGGTGGTCTAGGGTCATGGAGGGTGATCTGTAGCAGGCCACAATTTGCACTGCAGATTTCCCCGATGTTAGTTGCACATGGATGATCTCAGAGGTATCATACTGCGCCACTAACCTGGAGGTGTAGGTATCCTTGATGAATATGGATACACACCCTCCTTTTGTGTTTCAGTCAGTGTTCTGTGGCCGAAACGTTTGGTATGAGTTGTAGCCTGGTAGTGCTGGGGTCCTATCTGGAGCCTTGAACCAGGTTTCAGTTACTGCACAGATGTCGACGTTCTCCATACTGAGGAGTGCTTCGAGCATGTGCATTTTGAGATTTAAACTCCTGCCGTTGAGTAGCATAACCCTCAGTTTTTTGTTAATTGTGCTGTTTACGGAGGTGGGTTTGACTTTTGAGCCTTGCCTAAAAAAAGGCACTATGGGGGCAGCAAGAGCCTTGGCCAGTATTCAAAAGCCTAGGGGTGACAGGTGCAAGCAGTCTCTTGAGACGCAAGGCGGCTTGTCAAGCATGTCGTCCCAGGCTGACAGACATTGGATCCCCTTTGAATGACACCAGAAGCTTAGCCAATTGTTGAAATTGGTCATTTTTTTCTTTATACTGAGGTATCATTCTTGGTGAGGGCAGGATGCTACTCAGGTCAGGGTCATACCAGCCTGGGCTGCATGATCAGAGAGCTCTTCCATGTCTCTTTTCATGTAGTCCAGGGAGGTACGCTTCAGGTCATTCACACCAACATGAACAATGACAGTCATATTTGTACTTGTTATGGGACGGATTCTGGCTCCCGACAGGCAGCTAACAGTAACCTTCTGCTTGTCCAGCCTAGTGAGTGGGACGTCAGTGTGCTTGACTATAGAGTCACCTATTACTAGTGTGTTAGGTATGTTATTTCGCCTTAAGGGCTGTGATTGTGCGGCACACTGATTTTGTGTTTTATGTGTTGTCTGGTTTGTGACAGGAAGTGCAGGTTGTTTGGGTTCATAGGTAGGTACTAGGCTACTGGCCCTAGGGCCTATAAGGGCCTAACCAAAAATGTACCCTGGCTTTCGCCACCCAAGAAAATTATTTTCCTGTGCCCCCTGGGGTGAATTTCCTATTACCCATCCAATCACCAAGATTTTTCTTAAAAGTGCTAATGAGGAGCTCTGTTTGACATAGATAGGTAGTCTGTTCCAGAGTATGGGAAGTCTCTGGGACAGGAATCTATCCCTCCAGCATGTTCTGTTTATTGTGGTGACAAGGTTTAGGTCCCTAGAGCGTGTAGCTCGGAGAGATTGGGATTTCTTTAAGTGGAGCATGTCCAACAGCTCTGGGTTTGACATACCTTTAGATGTTAGGCAGAGATCGCCTCTGAGTAGGCGATATGCGACGGAGTAAAGCTTGAGTTTTTTGAGACTGTCTGCGTAAGGCATCTGTTTGAGGCCAGTAATCCTCTTTGTGAGGTATTTTTTGCGGCCTTTCCAGTTGCTATAGATGTCTTGTGAGGTACAAACCAAAAGGGGTGTTGTACTCTATAACGGGTCTAATGAGTGATGAGTAGAGGGGAACAATGACCTATTTTTTCTGGATGAAAAACCTTTTGTGATGAGGTGTGCCATGTAGAAGGATTTCCTGACCACTTTGGCGATGTGATTATCAAAGGAGAGACTACTGTTCACCTGTGTCCCAAGGTCTCATCACACTTTTGGTGTTAAGTAGACTACTGCCTACGTGGTAGTTCATTGGTAAAGGATCTGCTTTGGAGGTCTCTGATGCTTTTGCAGGTTTTTATTTAGAGCCTCAGAGTAGGATTTTGTGTATTTTTTGCCAGTGCTGTTTTAGTAGGTCTTTGTGCGGCTAGAGGTATGGTGCAAGTGTTAACCTTCCCCTCTTGACTGTCTGTTCCAATCATGGGTGGAGACAGCTTAGCTTCCAGTTTGGCTGTATAACTGCATCTCTCGCATAAGTTAGTGTTTTGTGGTAGGAGGAGAGGGTTGGCTGTGTACATGAGGAAGTTGTAACACTGCCTCATGATACCCAGATTCACCAGCTGGACTGGAGAGTGCACTGAAGTTGCTCTTTGGTCATGCCTGAATAGTAGGGTGAGCTGCTTAGTCACTTGGTTGGTGAGGGGTGAATGAAGAGCCTTGCCCTGCTGGGCAATCAGTGTCAGGGTATATTAGCGCTTGCTATTAGGTCTGAGCAAGTGCTGGGCTGTAAGATGCTTTTTGAGTGCTTAGGTTGAGAGTTAGCCTAGTTTCAAGGGAAAAACTGTAGAGGAGACTTAGTGGAGCCGGGAATAATTTAACCGTAGCACTGCCCAGTGCGCAAAACCATGCTAACACGTTTTTTACAGTAGGGAAATGAAAGAGATAGAAATTAGCCCAAAATGGCCAATAAACTACTAACTTCTGGGCTGGAACCACTCTTCCAGGGGCAGATAGGTTGCTCAAAGCTCCCCTCTCTCACAGGTGAACAGAGAAACGTCCTTCTATCCAAGTAAGGTATGGGCAACTCAGAAACTAATATCATAGCCCTAAATTCAGCACTAGCCTGAAAACTGGACTATATTAGCTTAGAAAAGTGGGAAACAAGGACTTTTTTTGGCTTTTGTTTTTTTTTTTTTAAAAGATAAGGCAAAAACAGTAAAAAATTCACTTAAACCAGCTTTAAATAACTACAATCAGAAAATGCTATCACACTTTAGTGTGTAGCCTACAACAGTTAAATTATTTAAACAAAAAACTTTTTTTAAAGTGCAGGCAGTCAAATAAGTACAATATGTGAAAAAAAACAAGCTTTTAAATCACAATAAACGCTGGAAAATCTGCGTTTAGGCAGAAAACAGTTAAGTACAGCAAGAAAGTACAGAAAAATGATACTTAATCACTCCAAAGTCTCTCTTCTAAGCTAGAAGGCTTGTATCAGTTTAAAGCTTTCGAGTGCTACCCAGTAGATTAGTTACAGGAAAGATGGGAAACAAGCGCAGATGTGGTCTTTTAAACCAGAAAGTTGAAAGATGGAAAAAAAACTGCCCAAACGGCCAATAGCTACAATTTCTGGGCCAGGAACCACTCCTCTTGTGGTAGATAGGCAACCTAAGGCTTACCACTCCCACTGATAAGCTAGAAGGCTTCCCACGAACACAGAAAGGTTTGTGGGGCTCAGAAGCTTACAAAGAGTCCTGGATACAGCAAATCTGTACATGGACTAGACTAGTTACAGGAAAGGCAGGGAACAAGTACAAACGTAGGCTTTTAAGCCAGCAAGTTGAAAGAGATGGAAAACTGCCCAATTGGCCAAATAAACTACAATTTCTGGGCCAAAACTCACTCTTCCCGTGAAGCATAGGCTACCTAGTGCTTACCACTCCCACTGATAAACTAGAAGGCTTCCCTCCAACACAGAAAGGCTTGGGGGCTCAGAAGCTTACTACCAATCCTGGATACAGCAACTCTGTAACCGGACTAGGCAAGTTATAGGAAAGGTGGGAAACAGGCAAAAGTGCAGCTTTCAAACCAGAAAGTTGAAAGACATGGAAAAAAAAACTGTAACAGCCAATAGCTACAATTTCTGGGCCAGGGACCACTCCTCTTGTGGTAGATAGGCTATCTGATGCTTACCACTCCCACTGATAAGCTAGAAGGCTTCCCCCCAACATGGAAAGGCTTGGGGGGCTCAGACGATTACCAACAGTCCTGGATAAAGCAAGTCTGTACCTGGACTAGACTAGTAACAGGAAAGGAAGGAAACAAGCGCAAACACAGACTTTTAAATCAGAAGGTTGAAAGAGATGGAAAAGCTTCCCAAACGGCCAATAAACTATCATTTCTGGGCCAGAAACCACTCCTGCGGTAGATAGGTTACCTAGTGCTTACCACTCCCACTGATAAGCTAGAAGGCTTCCCTCCAACACAGAAGGGCTGGGGGGGCTCAGAAGCTTACCAACAGTCCTGGATACAGCAAATCTGTACCTGGACTACACTAGTTATAGGAAAGGCAGGGACCAAATGCAAAACGGGCTTTTAACCAGAAAGTAGAAGGAGATGGAAAAACTGCCCCACTCTTCCCATGGTAGATAGGCTACCTAGTGCTTACCACTCCCACTGATAAGCTAGAAAGCTTCCCTCAAACACAGAAAGGCTTGGGGGGCTCAGAAGATTACCAACAGTCCTGGATACAGCAAGTCTGTATCGGGCTTGACTAGTTACAGGAAAGGCAGAAAACAAGCTTAGAATTTTATTTTTATTTTTTCAGAAAAGCAGCTAAAACAGCAGTAAATACAATTCAAATTATAGTGCAGGCCAGCACAACAGAGTGTGTAGCAACACTACGGCAAATACAGTATAAATAAATGCAATTAAATTAACAAATGACTAAAAAACAAGTGCAGAAGGCAGTAAATTAGAAGGCTACTAACAAGCAGTAATAAGTGCAGAGTAAGAGCGACTAAACAGATATCACGCAGAAGAGCAACTAAGACAGTTACAGTAAGAGAGCAGCTGAATAAAATATATATACATAATTTTTTTTTTTTTTGTTCTTTGAGGGAGTGACAGAGCAGGATTACGATGCTACAGGGGTTGTCCTTCCCAAATGCTCTCTTTGTACACAGTAGGAGTGCCTGAAATCAGAATATGATCTAACTGCACTTAGTTGAGTGAGCAAATGAGATGGGCCCAGGAGGAGTATCCAAATACAAATCTACAAGAGGGACGGGCAATTTCAAAGCCACCAACATTAACACCAAAACAAGAACAGGTAGGGTGGGTGGAGAACTAACTGTAGAGAGACAGCCACAACTTCAGTTGAGTTAATACTCAGTGAAAAACAGAAATAAATTAAATACAGTATTATATGCAAAAGAGCAGATAAAAGTGTACTTAAATTCACTTATACGTCCAGCTGGCTGATTTCATGTAAATGGGAAAAATGTTACTATGTTTTGTTTTTGGTTGAAGTATGTTTGTCTAGGACTTAAGTGATTATTTAATAAAAATGTTAGAAGTCCCTCCCCCCTCTACACCAAGGGATTCCTTTCTCTGAGGCATCCTGGGAAAACCGTTGTGAATTTTAAAAGAACATTCCTCTCCACCTCCGGTTTCTTGAAAAGGTCCTCTGCAGGGTAGAAAAGCACACGCCCACGGCAGATAAAGTCTTGCCCTGCTGCTCACTCCTGGTCAGTGTGTGCTTAACACCTTGGGATCAAATAAAAAGTGGACACGTCAAAAGGGGTGTTAGAGGACACACCTTGAAGCATTCTGCAGAATTGCACAAGAGTATCTGCACAATGGTTAACTGCAATGCCAGTTCCTGCCACATGTGCTGTACTATCTGCAACTTAGGATAAGCGCTTCATGAACATGTTAGATAGTACAGTTTTGTACCTACCATAAATGTAGATGTTCGAGTGCTAATACAGCTGCAGTCATAACAGATGGGTTTTCCTGCCGTCAGGCGGGTCCTCGGTCGGCCGAATTCCAAAGTCTAGGTCCGGCGTTGGATGTCGTCGCTTCTTCCCTGACGTCAGTGTGACAGGGGTATAAAAGAACCAGCCGACGCCATTTTCTTCAGTTTTTCTTGCCCCAGATGTCCGGTGCCCCCAGAAGGAAGGCAAAACATAAATTTATGTAATAATGCAATGCAATATAATCAGAAAACAGTAGTTGCAAGCAAATACACCATAAAAGAATACCCCAATCAGGTTGTATGAGGAGGTGTTAGCCATTAGGCCTGTCCCAAGAGGGGAAGGAGGGAGGGAAACCTGGACTGCAGCTGTAATTAGCACTCGAACATCTACATTTATGGTAGATACAAAACTGTACTATGTTCATCGTGCATACAGCTGCAGTCATAACAGATGGGTAGAATCCCAAAGCTAAAAAAGGGGTGGTATGCACTAAGTGGAACTAGGAGGAGCCAGGATGCCCTGCAAGACTGCAGTGGCAAAGCCCGCTCTAGATTTGGAGTATAATGGTAGGTGATAGTGCTTGGAGAAAGTATGTACAGAACTCCAAGTGGCTGCTTCCAAAATATCTTTGGTAGGAACCCCCCTGAGGAAAGCTGCAGAGGTAGCTGTGGCCCTTGTGGAGTGAGATCTGATGCCTGTAGGTACAGTTTTACCATGAAAACAGTAACAAAAGCGTATGCAGTGGGCTATCCATTTTGAGATTGTCTGTTTGGAAATAGGCTTCCCTTGAGCACCTGTAGAATAGGACACAAAGAGTTGCTCTGATTTTCTGAAAGGCTTTGTTCTGTCCAAATAATAACGGAGCTGTCTGTGAATGTCCAAGGAATGTAGTAGTCTCTCCCTTTGTTTTGTGGATTAGGGTAAAAGGTAGGTAAGTGGATAGCCTGATTCAAGGCTACCCTGGATACTACCTTTGGCATAAAAGAAGGGTTGGTTCGTAAGGAAACTCTGTCCTGATGGAAAATGATGAAAGGCTGCACAGCCATGAGGGCTTGTAGTTCCGAAACCCTGCGTGCTGAGGTGATAGCCAGAAGGAAGGCTGTTTTCCATGACAAATATTGCAGTTCTGTTGAAGCAGCTGGCTCAAAAGGAGGCAGGGTCAGTTTTTCTAGAATGAAATTGAGGTCCCAAGCAGGTACTGGTTGCGTCCTTGGGGGTTTTATATTCTTAGCCCCTCTGAGGAACTGTCTTAAGAGAGGGTGAGAGAATAAAGGATGATCAGTGTTGTATTCGGCAGAAATGGCTGAGGCATGGATTTTGATGGAGGAGAATGAAAGTCCACTGCTTAGCATCTCAGCTAGGTACTGTAATATTTGAGGTAGATTCAGTATTCCAGGATTCTGACCCTTTTTCTCATTCCAGGCACAAAACCGTTTCCATTTTGCTGAGTAGGCTTTTCTAGTAGAAGGCCTTCTAGCCTCCAAAATGACATCCTGCACCTCCTTGGAGAGTAGGGTCTGTTGTGAATTTAAGGAATCCTCCATGCGGCTAGATTGAGTGTTTTCAGCTGACTGTGAAGAGGTTTGAAGTTGTGCTGAGTCAGTAGAAGAGGCATTAGAGGCAGGATCCATGGTGGGGAATGAGTCAGGCTCCTCAGGAGTGGGTACCAGTGTTGTCTTGGCCAGTCTGGAGCAATGAGAATCATCTTTGGTCTCTCTGCTCTGGCTTTCAATAGAACTTTGGGCAGCAGAGGAAGAGGTGGAAAGGCATAAACTGTCATTGTTGTCCAACTGAAAGAGTGTGTCCACTTTCCAGGCCTGTGGATGAAAGGTCCTTGAGCAGAAGTTTGTCAACTGGTAATTTCTGTGGGTGGCAAAGAGATCTATGTCTGGCCTTCCCCATGCTTGAATTATCTTTGTAAAAACTTGAGGATGCAACTTCCATTCGTGTGGATCTGTCATATTTCTGCTTAGGTTGTCTGCCAGCGTGTTTTCCTTGCCTGGCAGGAACTGTGCTTGAAGTTGGATTTGTAATTCCAGAGCCATGTTCCAAAGAGACATGGCTAGCCTGCATAGGGGATATGACTGGGTTCCTCCCTGTTTATGTACCACATCACTGTGGTGTTGTCTGTCCTTATCAATAGCTGGCCTGGATGCAGTAGGTCTTTGAAAGCCATAATAGCATTTATTACTGCTAGCATTTCCTTTTGATTGATGTGTAGGCGCTTTTCTTTTTGGGACCATTTGCCCTGAATGCACCGATCTGTCATGTGCACCCCCCAGGCGTAGTCCGAGGCGTCTGTTGTGATGACTTGATTTGCTTGAGGCTTGCAGAATGGGAGACCTATGTTTCTTTGGCATGCTTGAGCCCACCACAGAAATTCCTTTTGAAGACATGGAATCAGTGGTATAATTGTTTCCAAACTGTGGCTGTGTTGAGACCATAAGTTTTTTAGGTACCATTGAAGTTTCCTTATATGCAGCTTTGCACATCGGATTAGCAGGATGCAAGATGCCATGAATCCCAGAGCCGGCAGGAATTTCCTTGCAGTCAGCCTGGTGAAGGTTGCCAGTTTTCTGAAGTATTGAGTTAGTTGCCCTTGTTTCTCTGGCGTGAGGTAGGCCATCTGGGTGTTTGTATTCAAGCTGGCACCCAGGAAAATTATTGTTTGAGAGGGTATTAGTCTTGATTTCTTTTTGTTGACTGTGTATCCCAGAGAATTCAACAACATTATTACAAACGCCAGGTGTTTCAGAAGTATGTGTTTGCTGTCCGCTTGGATCAGGCAGTCGTCCAAATATGGGTATATTTGTATCCCTTGAAGTCTGCAGAAGGCAATTACTGATGCCACGCATTTCGTGAACACTCTGGGCGCAGTAGATAAGCCAAAGGGCAATGCAAAGAATTGATAATGGGTTGAACCTGCAAGAAATCTGAGGTATCTTCTGCAATCTTGTCTGATTGGGACATGCAGGTATGCCTCCTTGAGGTCCAATGTTACCAGCCAAGACTCCTTGCCCAGCATGGGAAGAAGCTGCTGTAATGTGAGCATCTTGAATTTTGGTACAAGTAAATATGTGTTTAGGATGGATAGGTCCAAAATAGGTCTCTAATCTTTGCCCTTCCTTGGTACCAGGAAAAGTCTGGAATAAAAACCTTGACCCTGTTCTTGTGCAGGTACCTCTTGAATAGCATTCATGTCTATGAGATCTGAAATTTGTTTTTGTGCCTCTGCCCTTTGATTGTGTGGCAGGTTTGGCATGCCTCTCATTGTTGGAAGGGTGTGAAAGTGGAATCTGTAGCCTCTGTCTATAATGTCCAGGATCCATTTGTCTTTTGTGACAATATGCCAATTTTTCAAAAATAACGCCAGTTTTCCACCTAAAGGTGCTGCCAATTGAGCCTTGCTTGGCATGCAAAGGGGAAAGTCATTGGTTGTGCTTTCTGAATGGCTGTGAACTATCTTGGTGTAGGTGCTTGCCACTGTCTGCCTCTAAATGATCCTTGAGTTTGCCCTCTACCCCTTGGGCACCTGTATCTACCTCTGAGGTCTGTCCGTGGCTGGAAAGGACCAATTTTTTGAAGGCCAATTTCTACTGAAACGTGGAGGTTGTACCTGTAAGAAATCTTTCACTGTTTGCATTGATTTTGCCTTTTCCTCCATTTTCTTTAATACCTCCTCAACTTTAACACCAAACAATACATCTTTTTGAAGAGGTGCATCTAGTAATTTAGCTTTGACATGATTGGGTAAGGTTTGCTCTTTGAGCCAAGCATGTCTACGTATGACTGATCCTGTAACAGCAGCTCTACATGAGGCCTCTAAAGCATCAAAACCACATTGCAAGGTATGTTTACCCACTTGCTCTGCACTATGCAACAAATCCTGCAACTCCAAGTCTGGTTGTTCAGGTTGTGACATTTTGCTTTTCAACTGAGAACAAAAACTGTTGATACTTTAACATATGGAACTGACAGTTTAATGCCCTCATGGTTAAGGTGGCCGAGGTGTATACCTTTTTCCCCCACCTTTCTAAAGCTCTGGAATCTCTCTCTGAAGGTAATGGATTTTTGGCAGTGGAGGCGTTAATTCCCTTGGGACCCTGTGAAATAGTTTCTGGGTCAGCCGCATGGCTTTTGTATAGGAATTTGTGTGAATCAGGAACCCGGTAACACCTGTCAGGCTTGACTGGAGCTGGAGGTAAAGAATCTGGGTTAAGGCTGGCCTCTGAATACACATCATCTAGTATGTCTAAGACAGGAGGGATAGCCAGAGGCCTGTGCTGAGGGAGCAAGAGGAAATCCCTGAGCCTTTTCTTGGAGTCTGAGTAATCTTGGCCTTCCCAGTGGAAGTGTTCCCTCAAGGTATGCAAGGTTTCCCCAAAAGAGTAGTCCTCAGGGGGGGAGACAGAGGGAATGGACTCCTCTGCATCAGAATCTTCAAAAGGGGAGTATGAATGTTCCTGGTCTTCAGAATGTTCTGAAGTAATGGAGGCCTGGTCCGAGGAAGGGTATTCTTCCTCCAATCTGGGCCTTTTGTCCGAGGGGGGTTGAGAACCCCTGACAAGAGTAATGAAATCCTCAGCCATTTTGAGCATCTGCTTTTTAGGCATGGGGCCTTGAGATGGGCCCTGTGGAGCTTGTCTTTTAGTATGCATGGCTGCTTTAGATTTAGTGAAAGCCTTAATGGAAAAAGAAGAAGAAGGCCTGAAGACACCTTGAGAGGTGGCAGGCCTGTCTAAACTCTGAGTTTCCCCGCCAAGAGTGGCTTCGGTATCTGTAGTCGGGGTGTGGGCCGAAGAGCCTGCGACCTCAGGCACAGAAGACACCGCTAATGAAGTGTCATCGGTAGTCAGGGGCTGCGTAGGCGCCTCGCTGAGAACCGGAGCACCTGTAGTCGGCTTTAGCGTGGTGTCGGTAGAAGTGGTGGACCTCGTATGTCGGTCCTTATCTTTGCGTCTTTTACTCAAAACTGGAGTCGGAGTATCCAACGACATAATGTAATTAAACTTTTTGCCAAAATAGTGTTGGACGAACTCCACCCAACGCTTAATAGTGCGTCTGTTGAATGTAGCACAAAAACGAAAGGCCGAGACGTTGTGGTCTGGGCCTAAGCAAGGAATGCAGAGGGAATGGAAATCCTTATGCGGTATTTGCTTCCCACATGAAATGCAATTATTAACTTTGTCTGACATCGGTCTGAGGCAAGAAAAGTTTCCCCAACTGGGTACTTAGCTTTCAAGAAGACTTCGGTTGAAAAATATTCGTAATCTCAGGAGCTGACCGACCGGCACTTAAGAACTGCTTCTGCTTCGAGCACCGCGCTGCAAGAAAGACTAGAGAAAATGGCGTTGGCTGGTTCTTTTATAACCCTGTCGCACTGTCGTCAGGGAAGAAGCGACGACATCCGACGCTGGACCTAGACTTTGGAATTCGGCCGACCGAGGACCCGCCTGACGGCAGGAAAACCCATCTGTTATGACTGCAGCTGTATGCACAATGAACATATTGATAAAATTGTAGATAAGTCTCCAAGGTCTTGTAGGCCTTGAGAGAGCGTTGTGATGCCACAGACAGACAATTCAGTAATTAAGTCCCAGTGATGTCTAGTCACTCACTTCAGTCATGTTTGCCCTCTGTGCGTTGAAGCATATGTGCACTTTTCAAACTGGTCCAGTGCCCACAACTCTCTATTCGGGGACTGAACCAACACACTTTCCTCAATCTCCTTCTTTGTGGCTACAGTGACAATAGCATCAACAGCAGGATATTTGCTCTAAAAGAAGCAGGGGATCAACACCTTGTCCGATTTGTGGGGAATGGCATCACCACATCAGGTTCTCTCCAAACCCTCTGCAAAACAAGGAAGAGGAGGATATCCAGGGGGATGAGCATGCAGCAAAGGCTTCAAGAAAGACCAACTCCTCAGAATGGGCTTCAGTGGTCCATCCCACTTGCTGCCTCATCAATTGCAGAAGATTGTCAATAGAGTTCATCAGGGTGGGATTTAGACGCTCCTTCCCTTTCATTGAGGCTGGGATCCACAGTAAAAAGATTCCTCAAGAAGCCAACTGCTTCCTCTTGCACTGGCCCTTCTTGTACACCTCATGGAGGGACAAGGAGGCCAGGGGAAGTCCCAAATCTGGAACTGTTCAAAACCTACAGGTGAATGCTGTTGCAGGGACAGCTCATGAGATACAGAGACCTTAGGACAGGAGGAGTGAGATGGATCCAACACCGGTACACTGATCCCAGTATCAGAAGGAGTCAAAACATTGGTGATTGTAAACACTGGATGAATGGAAATGAGCTATCTTTGATCTGCAGATCTAGAAGAGATCCAGTTTAAGCCACAAAACCCATCCAGGTCCAAAGCTGAGACCAGAGCCAAACTATCCAGAGTTGAAGCACTCAGGGGCAGGAATAGCTTGAACAGCCTCAGAGTCAAACTCAGCTTCAGGACTTGGACTCAAACTCCACAGCTCTAGGATGCACTAGGCTCCGAGAAGACTGACGTTGAGTACATCAAGGCAGCCAAGCTGTTGGTACTGGCAAAAGGATGACTATCAGTCTGTGTCAGAGCCATTGTCACTGACATTGAGACATGGGTCAAAGGAAGAGGACCTTGATCCTCTGGTCTGAGGGGATGATCCCAAAGTCTATCTGGGCCTTCAGAAAGGTTCGCATCAGCTGATCCAAGTGAGAACGCTAACACGCCTGTAGGACCTCACAGACCGCCAGAGAGCCTTAGAAGCCAGCTTATGGGGTTGAGGCAAAGACCAGATAATCTCCTAGGTCCAGAAATGCAGATCTGGAGTGACTGGAATTAAGGGCAATTAGAGCCAACTCAAAACTGCAGCCACTGACAACCAGGGGCTCAGAATATTAAGAACTGGGGATTTGGTCAGCTTAAAAACTGAAGCCACCAGAGATTGGTAACAGTTTCAGGATCCAAGCTGAAAGATGCAGGAGCCATTGGCTTTGGGACATCTCTTTTTAAGTCTTTCTTCTTGCATTTCTTTTCATTTCCTATCCCTCTCTCTATTCTTAGCCCTCTCTTTGTCTTGTTTACAGACTTCTTACAGGAAGTAGGAAACAGGGCAGGCTGCGCAGAAGAAATGAGAAGTATGGCCCTTACAGCCAAATTTGCCATACTATCAGCCAGAGCCCTGGCTCCAAAGGCTGCACAGACCTGAAACTCTGTGTCAAGGTATGCAGCATCAAAACAATAAACACAGTAATCAGTCTTGGAAGGCAACTTGTGCCCACACCTCAAATACCTTAAAGCCCGAAGCCTTGTCCATATTCTGTCAAACAGTAAACGGGAGAAAAATCAAGGACTTCTTCACAAAAAAGATGCGCATTCTGAGATACATCTATACTACTACTTTTTAAATAACAAAGAAAATGGCAGGAAGCAGGGGGCACACAAGCACAGACACAAATACACTCACTAAATATCTACAACAGTAGAGAAACCAATTCTAAACGAGAACTAGAAATAATCTCCAAACTACTAGTAATGGTGGAAAACAGAGAAGTAATACAGACAAAAGCACTTCACTGCTGGAGCTTCACACAAAATGTGTCTGACCCTGGAAGCAGCAAAAGGAATGTGAGGAAGTTTAGTGGTGCAGGGCATTATGGAGGTGGAGTTTCAGAGCTGAGGATTCTGAAATGCTAGCCTTGGGTAGGATTGGATCCAATCACCCACAGGTTGAGCCAGACAGAAAAAAACATCAGATCCACAAACATACTTATAAAATCCTTCAGTGTAAATAGCACAAAACATATGGATAAAGAACTGTTACATTCGCAATTATAAAAAAATACACAAATAATTAACATAGCAGCTATCAACTTCTATAAGACTGATGCAATGGAAAAAAAACTGCAAAGCATTACCTAAAAGAATAGATCTTAATCCTGAAAGGGAAGTTACTTGATGTTCTTTACCATATTGGAAAGAAGATTCCAGATGGTGAATGTCATTCATTATTTGTTGGTCACAGTGGTGTTGATTCTGGACAAGAAATATTAAATAATTATTTCTACAAAGTAATAGGAAATCCACAGCATGTTACTTAACACAGTTTTAAAAAAAGATATGAAAAAGCATTAACAACCTTTAAGTTACTATTTGCAAAAGATACAAATATGCACCTATATGTATCACTGAAAATTCCCATGTCTATTATGAAATTCCACCAAAAAAAAAATAAATCATCCCTGCTCAAAGTCACACAGGGCAATGTCGCCCCTAATGTCAATAAATACAAGAACCCGGATCTCACTCTAGCTTTGTTGGGCAGCAAGGATCTAAAGTAAAAAAAAAAAAAAAAAAAATCCACTTCCTCCTCCAAAATTATAAATATGTCCTTCCATTTTTAACTTTTCTCTCACTACAATACTCAAAAGATACAGTTAACTGTACACAAAACATGCACATTTTTATTACTGGCCAATGCAAGCACACTGTAATCTCCTAAAGGGCCTCAAAGGCCCTCCAGTTCCAAGCAGTGCTACCCTTCTCTTCCAAACTTTACTATTCAAATCAATAAAGTCAATTTACTGACCACCTCTGAGAGAGTTAAAAAGAGCAAGCCTATGGTCTCAGAAACAGTCAATATGAAAACCTGTTAGCCCCGCCCTCATTTCAAAACAGCCACGGGAGAAAAAGCCTTTACAGGATAAAACCTCAAGACATCTGCAACAACTGGAAAGGCCGCAGAAATAACTCACTAAAAGAATCAGAGGCCTAAAGCAGATGCCCTATGCTGACCGCCTTAAACTCTAGCTATACTTTGTCGCATATTGTCTACTCAGAGGCGATCTCTGCTTAACATACAAGGCCATGTCAAACCCAGAGCTGTTGGGACATGCTACACTTACAGAAATCCCAATCCCTCAGAGCCACACGCTCCAGGGATCTAAACCTCATCATCACAATAAACAAAACATGCTGAAGGGATAGGTTCCTGACCCAGAGACTCCCCAGACTCTGGAATAGACTGCCCATACATGTCGAGCAGAGTGCCTCTTTGGCCCTCTTCAAAAGGAACCTTGACGATTGGATGGGAGAAAGGAAATTCACCCCAGGGATTACGTCAGTCACCCTGCTAGACAGGGGTCCAGGGAAGTATATAGTGTGGGAAGAAACAGCCAGGGAATTGTTATGGCTAGGCTTGTATAGGCCCTAGGGCTGATAGCCTAGTACCAACCTATGAACCAATAAAGACTGCCCTATGGAGCCACCTCTCAAATGAAAAAAAGCAGCAAACTTTGGAAAGCTTTAAAAGAAAATAGGAACGCTAATGGAAAACTGACACAAAAGTCATGTGCACATGCTTTCATGACAATGGGTGAGCTGGAAAGACTTCATTAGCCAACATACATTAGCTCATTTTATTTTGTTATTTTTCCTCTCTCATTTTAGCAACCTTCCCAGGCCTTTCTCTAGCCAATTCCAAACTGCATCTGACACTCCCATCTCCCCTACATACATCCCAACATGCTACTTTAGAACCATCACATTCAAGGACATCTACCCTCTGCTTGAACAAATTAAACTTGATAGCCCCGGGTACTAACAATCTTCAACCATGATTTATTTACCAGTGTGGAGATTTCATAATACCACTGAATCGCATCTTAAAACTGTGTATTACACTTAATATTATGCCCAATATCTGAAGAATGCCATTGTAAAACCAGTCCTTAAGAAACCCAGTCCCTCCAATCCATCAGACGTTCAGCCCACGTCTATTCTCCCTATACTAGGAAAGACTCTGGAAAAATTACTTTATTTGCAACTCACTCAATGTCAAACAGTGCCACCTCTCAAAAGCAGCATGGCTTTTAGTTTGATCACTGTACATTCACAGCTACCTGGACCATTCAGCAACAACATTCTTCTTGGAATGGGCAAACACCCAATTACTGGAGCAATTACTGAACTCACCAGAGCCTTTGATCTTGTTGACTACTCAATTCTCCTAGACCACCTACCTGAAATAGGTACTAGTGATAACACACTCTCCTGACTCATGAACTCTCTCTAAACATCACTCCTAAATTAATTTCAACCTCTACATCAGTCCCTCTGTAGAAAGGTGTTCAAGATTTTATTCTGGTACCTCTCCTCTTCTATCTACATTAACCAACTTCTTTTTGACTTGCCCCTTCCTTGCCTGCTTTATGCTGATAGCATGGTTCTAGTCAGGCTGATTTTCATGCCCTTTGTTGAAGGTTGGGCATCGAGCTGGCATCTCAGCACCGTGAAAATCTACTGCCAATCATTAGCGGACCGGAGTTCCGCTGTGGCAACACTTAACCGGGAAAAGCCGAAGGAACAACATTCAATGGGTATTGATAAACAATTATTAAACTCTTCTAAAACAAAAATACATTTTGGCATTAAGCTAAGGCTCACATCTCTCTCTCTGAGCCTCTAAAAATCCATGATAACCTTAACACAACTGAAAATGTCACTTCATTCAAATACCTAGGGATTTGGATTGACCCCTTTCTAAATTTCCGACTGCACACACAAAAAAGTCAACTTTCTCCTATTCTGGGCTAACAGGATCTCCCCCCCTTTCAATATAGACCCTGTAGAAATGCCATAGGTAAAGGTATCTTACTGGCTCAGCTAGTATACCGTCTCCCGCTAACTGCTGCAGCTTCTAAAGGAAATACCATAAAGTCCACTTCAAATTCCATTTATGGATTCATCACTCTCTAGCCAAGAAATGACCACCACTGCAAAACCACTGAAAAAGCTAACTGGCTACCTGTGAATCAACATGCTGACCTTTTACTGCCTTTCAACTATTTAAACCTATCAAGAATGACACCTTCCCTCCACTAGCTAACACACTAGAGATGCAACCAACATACAACCTTAGACATCTTAACTACTCATATCCTTTCCTCTAAACCCCCCAAACTAGGCTTTGCTGCACACACCATGATTTTTCATTCCTCTGTCCCAAACTGCGGGAATCTTAAAAATCTCTCCTCTTACCCCATTTTCTGTTAACAAATAAAAGCACATTTCATGACACTAGGAAAATGCAACTTACCTCTCTGGTCATATAACTTAGCTTCTTTATTCTCTTTTTCTTTCTACACACCTTGCTCTGACTCTTATTTTTGACTGAGATTCTTTCAGCATGCCAAGTCTGATTTCGACTCTGTATATAATGCAGGCATGTACATAGATATGCACGCACATGTTTGTGCGTGTGTGTGTGTGTGATGTATATTAGTGGGTTTCCATTCACTCTGTATATACCATCATTTATCTATTGCCTTTACTGCCTCAGCCAACTATATACATAACACATGTATATATATTATACTGCATGTTGTCATTCACTCTGTATATCATGTCATGTAACTTTTTTGTATCTATTGTGTTTTCCCCGGGTTGAGACTGTAATGGGCTCAATGGATCAGTGCTCCACCCCAGTTAAATTCAAAGTAAAATTAAATATCTACTTATGCATCAAAACTTACACATTTACTGTATAAATTGTACATAGCTACCTGTTATTTCACTTTGCACTACTACTGTCTTCAGCATATTCTGCCTATATATACTGTATCTTCTGTTACAATACTGTTTTATCTTCTGCTGCCATATATTATATGTATAAATGGTTTTATAGTTTGTATTCTTGCTTTTGACTGTCTACACCTACTGTCTTAAAAGGATCAACAGACCAGTACACCTACTCAGTAAACAAACGGCAAGTAAATAAATGCATCACTTTCACACTGATCACCACACAGCCAACTACTGCTATAATAAAGGCAAATGTACTTTCCACTAACCTGCACTGACCCACTCTCACATCACTTCCCTGTATTCTTTTCCTACCATGGGTCGCTCAACTTCCAAAAAAACATAAAAGTAACATATCTCCTGTACTAAAAGAACTAATGATATTCCATCATCAGTACTAAAGCCAACAGGACTTAAAAATGCCAGCATCTAAAATTTTCATAGGCTACCAAGCTTCTCTCCCCTACTTATGTTTTGCAAATTAGCGCCTTCTCCAGATCTCTGCAAGTCTGCACCAAGATGAAGCAACTTCAACTAGACAGAGAAATGAACAAATAGGATTACCAACACCCAAACCTTCAAGGTCTTGTCAAGACTGAGGCAGGGGAGGAAGGGTATGAAAAATGGAACTGCCAATACAGATCACTACATAACTTTAGCTACTAATATTGCGATTTCCATTTTCAAAACCTTCACAATACAGTAACAAAAGCTCCATGGACAAATATGCCCATTAACAGGATCAGGAGATAACATTAATCTTGTAATATTTTTCAGAAGTACTTTGCAATGTTTGTGCAGCTGCTCTATAACTACTGTTAAGGGATATAATTTTAAAATGCTTGTAACACATCTGCAGTCCAGGTATAATCGGATCAAAATGCAAAGTCTGCTGTATTTCAGATAGCAGAACTTGATACGGTCACAAGACTACCCAAATTTAACATGGAAACCTTAGAACCCAATTTCTTTTTGAAGAATGGGAAAAACTTCATTAGGAGTAATTTCTGATGAATTTTGTTCCATCCACAGAAAATGTACATTGCTGGCAACATGCATGCTATTCAATAATTCACTTTGTTGAAGTAATCTGGTAAAAAGACAAGCAAATTAACTGACAAATATGCTTCAGTAGTTATCCTGGGCATGAATGAGGGATTTGTTCTCAAGGGCGGTCTCCACGGAAAGGATTTACACAAAACTGCAACTCAAACCCTTCTGGGGAAGTACTACCCACCCAGAAAGGAGTTCTCTGGGAAACAAATTTCAGGTCTACTCAAACTGCTTGCTCAAAATGCAAAAGGGATGATTTCCACAACACAATCTAGAATTCCCAAGGGGGAACAGGATTGCTGAAAGGAGGATCACTCACTTACGTCAAGTACATTTGACAAATAAGAACAGCAGGAAGGGGCAAGTAAGCACATCCAGTCCTTTGGTTGTGGCCCAACATGAAAAACTGGTCCACTTCTATAAGTCTGTCTGGTATTTTAGGTAAAGTCAGGCTTTTGACTACCCTTTCTATATGAGAAGGGTCCCTGGACATCACTGGAACTGGAGAAACTACCTGCCAGATGAATATATGTCAGGAGCATTCTGAATGGTCTCAAGAAGACTGACTGTTCCAGAAGACGAAGTCAAAGAAGAAGAAACCACCACACTTAATGAAGCCTAAATGGAGAAGACAACCTGGCTTGTAGTTTTGGCTTGTGCAAACATTTGGGGACTGGGAAAATATGGGCAAAGTGCAGAAACACACCAGAGGTCATAATGGGACAAGTGCAGCACATAGACATCCTCCTGAGAAAAGAGTAAGGGAAAAAGAAACTGCTGCATTTGGTGTATAATGGGGACATAAATACATCAGGCTTCACCTGGAAAAAACTTCTCCAGAGTTACCAATACCCTGAAAGATCACTTGTGGTGAATCAGTACACATTAAATGAACCAATCTTCTAACAAATAGCTTCAGTAAGATGTGACTGGTTAACAAATTTGATAGGAAGATGCAACCTATTTCCAAACTCTCATGGCTTCCTGACAAAGGGAGTAGGAGTGATTTCTTCTCTGCTTTTTGATATCTCGCACCATACTATGGCTATACTGTCAATGTGCATCACAGCAGCAACTTGAGCAAGGGAATCTAGAAATACTTGCAGACAAGGGCTGCCTTAATTTCCAAGTGATTTGTGTGTAAACGGGCCTGTCTGTAATGACACATCCTGGATCAAATTACTTGTAAAAACAACATCCAGTCTTATGGAAAAATGGCCCAGCAACAGTGTGCCCAGAAGGTTCCCAATGAATATGAACATCTGTGTGGACATCAAATGTGATTTTGCACTACCCAATGGAATCTAGAGCTAGGAAAAAAGAATGTACTCATAACTATCAGACTGTCCACTGCTGGAGTAAAGGAAACTTGTGTAAAATCTTACCAAAATCATAGATTTCCTCTTCCATGTTGCAGTATTCTACATATGGGTTTACTCCTCTTGTCTTGCATACGTACGGCCAGTATACAAACATTTTCAGTCTCTCAGAGGTGCATGGGATTTGTCTGACGTGGTTGAGAGAAATATGGGCCATAAAAGTGACGTCTGCACATACCAGCCCTCAGAACCGAAAGCCCCAGTCGGAGCCAGTCCTAATAAGGGCAATACCAGTCCAATACCACCCAGAAAGGGAAATGCAACCTAACAGGAGGGTGGGAAGGAATACTGCAACATGGAAGAGAAGGACATCTATGGTTATGGTAAGATTTTACACAACTTCTCTATGTCCTTCTATTCCAATGTTGCAGTATTCTGCATATGGGTGAGTGCCAAAGCTCACTGTGACTGGGAAGGTGGTTTAGAGGCAGACTCCAGGAATCCGTAAAGGATAGACCTGGCAAACCCTGCCCTGGATCTAGAAATTTGGTCTAGTTTGTAGTGTTTGGTGAAGGTGTGAAATGAAGACTAAGTAGCTGCCTCCAGAATAGTAGAGGTATCCAGGCCATTAAAGAAGACTCCTGAAGAGGCCATAGCTCTGGTAGAGTGTGCTTTAACTGCACCTTGCAGAGATTTGCCATGGAGTTGGTAGCAGAAGATGACAGACTTGGAGATCCAGGCAGATTTGGTCTGTTTGGACACTACCTTCCCCAGGGCTCTAGAGTTGAAGGATACAAAAAGTTGGTCAGCCTGTCTGATGGACTTGGTTTTATGCAGGTAAAACCAAGTTGTCCGTACACATGCAGGGAGTGCAGTACTCTCTCACTGTCCCCCCCTGTGGGTTGGGAAAAAAGGCAGGTAAGTGTAAGGGCTGATTAAGAGACAGGTCCAATAACCACCTTGTGCATGAAGGATGCGTTAGTTCTAAGGGTAACCCTATCCTTGTGGAAAACTAGAAAGGGAGGAATAGCTGTAAGGGCTTGTAGCTCTGATGCTGTTCTGGCTGAAATCAAGGCCACTAACAGTACAGTTTTCCATGTGCAATGTTTTTGAAAAGCTTTGTCTGCTGGCTCAAAGGGAGAGAGCATAAGCTTTTCAAGCACGTAATTAAGATCCCAAGGAGGGGGGGGGGGCTGTTTCCTGGGAGGTCTGAGGTGAAGGACCCCCTTAAAGAAGAGCTTAGAAGGAAGTCTGAATGCTAACAGGGATCCAGAAGAAGGCATGCTGAGATTGCAGACAGATGAGCTTTGTTGGAAGAATAAGCCAAACCAGTCTGCAGTAGCTCACACAGGCAAGACAGAGGGGGTTCGCTAGAAAGAGAATCTAGCTGTCTTTTGTGACACCATAAAGTGAATCTTTTCCACTTAGAAAGGTAGGATTTTCTTGTATTTGGTTTCCTGGCCTCCTGCAGGACACTGAGCATGTCCTCGTTGTAAAGGTGCCTGAAGAGGATCAGAATCCTATCAGCCACACATGAGGTGCAGAAGCTGCCATTGTGGGTGAATTTGGGATACCTTATGTTGTATGAGAAGGTCCACTCTATGGGGTAACTTATGGTGACTGCCCTTGGACAACTGTAGAAATAAAGGGAACCAGTGCTGTCTGGGCCAGTAGGGAGTCACAAGTAAGATTTTTGGTGTGTCCTGATGGATTTTCAGCAGGACCTTCTGAATGAGCGGGAAGGGGGGGGTATATAGATATTTCCCCTTCCAGGAGATTGAGAAGGCATCTATTGCCAGTGCCTGGGGGGTCTGGTATCCTGATGCAAAAGCCAGGAACCTGCCTGCTGATGGAGGAGGCAAGCAGGTCTATTTTGAGGTGCACCCCACCTATGGGGACCAGATCCAAGAAGACATCTCTGTGAAGCATCCATTCGTGGTAGTTTGTGATGGTTCTGCTCAAGTAGCCTGCCAGGGAGTTGTGGAGAGAGGGAATGTAGACTGCCTGCAGAGTAATTCCCTGTAAGATGGCTAGTTTCCATACCAGAAGGGCTAGTCTGCAGAGAAGGTTTGACTTGGTCCCTCCCTACCTGTTGAGATACCACAGCACAGTGGTGTTGCCTGTGTAAATCTTCAAGGGACCTTGCTGGAGGAAAGGCAGAAATATCCGAAGAGCCAGAAGAATTGCCATTGTCTCTCGAACACTGACGTGTTCCAGTCTGTGAGGTTTTAGCCACAAGCCTGGCACCCTTCGATGGACCAGAGTTGCTCCCCAGCCCACGTCTGAGGCATCTGTGTGCATGACCTGTGTGGGTAGAGGAAGACCTGGATTGTGGTTCACTTGTGCCACAGTATTCACTTTTTCAGGCAAGGGAGAAGGGGCACCCTGTGCTCCAGAGGATGGGAGTGCTGGGTCCAAACTGACCAAAGATACCATTGTAACTTTCTCATATGCAGTCTTGCTAAAGGTAGCATGGGGATGGTGGCTGCCATGTAGCCCAAGAGTCTGAAGAAATTACAGTTGTGTACACTTACCGTAAATGTAGATGCTCGAGTGTTTTCACTGTTGCAGTCATCACCTGTGGGTTATCCCTGCTGTGGTAGCCCTCAGTCGGCCCGAATACCGGAGTCAATGCTTTTGTGCACCGGCTGCCGTCGCCTGCAGTCTGACGTCAGGTCGTCAGTGCTAAAAAGCAAGGCAGCTGACGTCATTACATCAGTTTTTCTTGCCCTAACCCATCAGAACGACAAGGGAATAGAGAGAAGTGGTCCTGGTGGCTAAAAGCCACCTTGGGAAGCTTGTGTCCACCTAGGGGAACATGTTAAATGGGGGATGGAGGGAGGGAAACCAAGACTGCAACAGTGAATACACTCTAACATCTACATTTATGGTAAGTGTACACAACTGTACTATGTTCTTTGTGTTTCACTGCTGCAGTCATCACCTGTGGAAGAATTCCCAAAGCTGAGAAAAAGGGTGGAAGAATAGGTGGAGTCCTAGGTATGCATCAGGAGGCCCTGCAGAACTGCATAGGCAAACCCTGCCCTACACTTAGAGAAAGAGAGGTAGGTGGTAATGCTTAGTAAAGGTATGGAAAGAGGTCCAGGTGCCCGCCTCCAAAATGTACCTGGTGGGTACTCCTCTGAGGAAGGCAGTGGAAGTGGCTGCCCTAGTGGAGTGGGTAAGGACAGACTTAGGGATGGGTTTGCCATGTAGTCTGTTCAAGAATGGATACGGTGTGAAATCCATTTGGAAATGGATTGTTTGGAGATAGGCTTCCACTCAGACCAGCTTCTTGTAAGCTTTGTCCCAGGGGCAGTTTTTCTGAATGGCTTAGTACAGTCCAGATAGTATCTGAGTTGTCTGTGCACGTCTAGTGAGTGTAGAATTCTTTACCCCTTGTTTTGAGGGTGGGAAGGTGTATGGCCTGGCTAAGGGTCACATCAGATACCACCTTGGGCATAGAGGAGGGGTTAGTCCTCAGGGAGACTCTGCATGGAAAATTATGAAGGGCTCGACAGCCATGAGAGCTTGAAGTTCCGAGACCCTTCTGGCTGAGGTGACAGCTAGTAAGAAGGCAGTCTTCCAAGAGAGGTATTTCAATTCTGTTGAAGCGGCAGGTTCGAAAGGAGGTAAGGTTAGTTTTTCTAACACATAATTCAGGTCCCAGGGTGGCGTCAGAGGCCTTCGGGAAGGCCTGATATTAGAAGCCCCTTTGAGGAATTGCTTAATCAAAGGATGAGAGAAGAGGGGTGGGTCTGAATCATAATGGGCAGAGATAGCCGAGGCATGGATTTTTATAGAGGAGGAAGAGGTGGTACTGCCACCTTTAGATTGCTTCCAGGAGCAGAATCTTTTCCATTTTCTTGCATATGATTTTCTTGTGCTGGGCCTTCTGGCCTCTGTGATGATGTCCAGGACCTGTTTGCTTAACAGGGACTCCTTGTTAATTTTTAGTGTATAAGCTATGCTGAAAGTTTGAGAGTCTGTAGGTCTGGGTACATTACCTTCCCCCTCTCCTGGGTCAAGAAGTCTGACATCAGGGGAAGCAGCTTTGGGGGCTGTAAAGTCAGACTACGTAATAAGGGGTACCAATGCTGTCTGGGCCAATCGGGAGCAATGAGGATGCCCTTTGGTCTCTGCTCTCTTATTTTTATCAGAACCATGGGAATAAGGGGCAGAGGAGGGTATGCGTACATAAAGAGGGAGCTCCAGGGGAAGGTCAAGGCATCCACCTTCTATGCCAGGAGGTGATACCCCCTGGTACAGAACTTGTGCAGCTGGTGGTTGAAGTGCGAGGCAAAGAGGTCCACTTCTGGGGTCCCCCACTCCTGGATGATTTGCAGAAAGACTTCTTTGTGGAGCTGCCATTCGTGGGGATCCAGTAAGTTTCGGCTTAGGTGGTCCGCCAGTGTGTTGTTGATCCCTGGTACGTATTGGGCGATTAGGTGTAGCCCTATGGAGGTGGCTGTAAGCCAGAGACTCATGGCTAACCTGTACAGGTGGTAAGATTGGGTGACCCATGCTTGTTGACGTACCACATTACTGTGGTGTTGTCTGTTTTTATAAGGAGGACCCCTGGCCTGAGATGGGGTTGGAAGGAGGTCAGAGCCTTTTGCACTGCCATCATTTCTTTCTGGTTGATGTGCAAATGAAGTTGCTGGGCATTCCAAAGCCCTTGGGTACACCTGCCTGCTAGGTGAGCGCCCCAAGCAATGTCTGAGGCATCGGTGATGATGGTCTGGCCGGAAGGGAAGAGAATGAAGGGAAGACCCTTGTTCATGGCACAGGCCTCTGCCCACCAGAGAAATTCAGCCCTTATACAAGAGATCAGAGGGAGAGTGGTCTCTAGGGACAGAGTGCTGACACCAAAGGTTCTTTAAGTACTACTAAAGTTTTCTCATATGAAACCTGGCAAGAGGGATGAGAAGGATGCAAGATGCCATGTATCCCAGAGCTTGCAGGAACTTCCTTGCAGTGAGGTGACTTCTGGAAGCCAGCTGGGTGAAGTAGAATGGCAGGAAGCTCTGCTTTTCTGGGGATAGGAAGGCCATTTGGGTTGCTTTGTCTCGCACAGCTCCCAGGAAAACAATTTTCCTGGTGGGGGTTTGCTTTGATTTTTTTCTCGATGGTGAATCCTAGGGAAGTTAGGAGTGATATGACAAACAGAAGGTCTTGGAGCAACTTTTCTTTTCACTCTGCCTGAATGAGGCAGTCGTCCAGGTACGGGTAAATCTGTAAATTTCTCAGTCTACAGAATGCTATAGCCGGGGCCAAGTATTTGGTGAATACTCTGGGAGCAGTAAATAAGCCAAAGGGCAGTGCAGACAGTGTTGCCTGCTCTGAAGCACAGGAATTTTCTGCACGATTCCCTGATAGGGATGTGGAGGTAGGCATCTTTCAAGTCTAGTGTCACAAGCCAGGCATTTTGTGTGAGCATAGGCAGGAGCTGCTGCAAGGTTAGCATTTTTAATCTGGGGACCACCAAGGAGGTGTTCAGTTTGGATAGATCCAGGATGGGGTGCCAAGTGCCCTCTTCACTGGGAACTAGGAATAGTTTAGATTAAAAACCTTTTCCTGTTTGATCTGGAGGGACATGTTCTACTGCCCCCTGAGATATTAGAGTTTGGACCTGTTTCAATGCCTCTGCCCACTGGCTTGGGGGGAGGGTCTGGGTACCCTCTTGGAATAGAAAGTTCACTGAAGGAGAATATGTATCCCTGAGAAATTATTTTTAAGACTCATTGGTCCTTGGTTATAGAGACCCAATTGTCCTTGAAGAGGGTGAGCCTTCCTCCTAGTTTCTGATGAGTGAAAGGTGGGCGGGGGGGGGGGGGGGAGTCATTGTGAGTGTGTACCATAGAAACTTGGCTTAGAACTCTCTGCCTTAGAGACGGAAGTGGTCCATTGTTTGCTGGCCCTGGGATAGGTGCCTCGATGGCCTGTCCCTGCGGGGCTTACCTTGGCCCTGTCTTCTAGGTGCATGGAAGGCCCAGTGCTTAGAGGGAAAGTTCCTGCTGAACCTGGGAGGTTGAACTTGAAAGAAATATTTTACTGTTTGCATAGATTTTGCTTGGTCTTCCATCTTTTTAAGAACCTCTTCTTCTTTTTCCCCAACAGGCGTTCCTTACCTAGGGGTGCATCAATAAGTTTACACTTTACATGATCAGGGAGATGTTGTTCCTTCAGCCATGCATGTCTTCTAATAACAGATCCTGTCACTGCTGCCCTGCTAGAGGCTTCAAGGGTGTCATTTCCAAATTGTAATGAGTGTTTGGCTACTTGACAAGCAGAGTGTAGCAATTCTGCCAACTCTTTTGAGTTGGCACCTTCAGGAGAGGTAGCAATCTTGTGTTTTAACTGTTTCAAAGTGTGCTGTTGATATTTTAACATATGGAACTGACAAATGAGTGCTCTGATAGCTAAGGTTGCAGATGTGTATACTTTCTTACCCAATCAGTCCAGAGCTCTGGAGTTTTTGTCAGAAGGAAGAGGACTCTTGGCATAACTAGTCTTGGCTCCTTTGGATCCCTGTGTAATGACCTCAGGGTCTGCAGCAGGATTCCTGTACAGGTATTTGTGAGAATCCGGTACTCTGTAGCACCTGTCAGGTTTAGTTGGGGCAGGAGGCAGGGCATCAGGGGCTAAGCTGGATTCATGGAAAACATCATCCACCACTTCCAAAACAGGTGGGATGGCCAGGGGTCTGTGCTGGGGCAGGTCCAGAAACTCTCTAAGTCGTTTCTTTGATTGTGGGAAGTCTTGAGATTCCTACTAAAAATGTTCCCTGAGGGAGTGAAGGGTTTCCCCAAAGGAGAGGTCCTCGGAAGGGGAGGCAAAAGGGATGGATTCCTCTGCATCTGAATCCTCAAACAGTTAAGGGATTCTGTTCCTCTTCAAAAGCAGAATAATCAGATTCCTCAGACTCTTGGTCTGTCAATTTCTGAAGGAGTCCCTTTTCCTTTCTGGAGTGGGGGCCTGAGTACCTGGGATAAGGGAGATGAGATCCTCTGCCATTTTAAGCATTTGAGCTTGGGGTGGGGGAGCAGTAGCAAGATGGTGGCTAAAAGCAGATTTCCTAGGAGTGGCCTGGCTTCTAGGCCTGAAGCAGTAGTCGGATGTGAAGACATTGCTTTTTTTTGTCTAGAATTAGTAGTGCAAAAGGCCTCACCGGAAGTCGGTGCCTGAGCCGCAGTTCCAGACTCAACCGAGGCAGAGACGGCCAAAGGCTCGGAAGACAAAGTGAACTTCTGCGACATACCAGACTCCAAAAGGGTCTCGGCAGAGGCCTGCATAGAAAACGAGTCGTGCATCAGGGGCTGTGAAAGCCTCACTGAATTCCAGAGAGCTGACTTGCTTAGCAGTAGCGTCGTCGGAAGGCTTAGCCTTGTGTGGCCTGTCTCTATCTTTATCTCTACATTTTTTTCGGAATGTCGACAGATTGTTGGTTGACAGGCGCCATTTCAGAATTCGAAGATGGAACACGAAAATAATCGTCTACAAAAAGAGTTCTACGGTGAATGTTTCTCGCACAGAACTGGCAACGAGGGACATCGTGGTCTGGGCCTAAACAAGTGATGCAGTAAGAATGAAAGTCTCGGTGTGGGATCTGCTTTCCACAGGCAAGACAATTGTTAACTTTTTCCGACGTCGGTTAGAGCAAGAAAAAAGGGTCCCCAACGGGGTACTTAGCTTAAGATGTTTTCTGCTGAAATTCAACTTCTGGTAGTGACCGACCGGCACTCATGTGAACTGCTTCTGCTACAGGCTCCACAGCAAGAGAAACTGATGTAATGACGTCGGCTGCCTTGCTTTATTGCACTGACGACCTAACGTCACAGTACAGGCAACGGCAGCTGGCGCACAAAAACTTCGACTCTGGTATTCAGGCTGACCAAGGGCTACCACAGCAGGGATAACCTACAGGTGATGACTACAACAGTGAAACACGAAGAGCATCTGCCTTGCTGTCAAATATGTAGAGTGAAAGACCATAAGTAGATGTTCTGTCAATGTTTCCACCTTTAGGGGGTGGAAGATGTGCTTCTATGAGGTCTGAGCGTATTCTGCACCTGATGAGGACAATGTCTTGGGTTGGCTGGAGATGCGATTTGGGAAGTTTAACTGAAATCCCAAGGGCTATAGAAAAGGCACTACAATGTGGATGTGTCGCTGGAGGGTTTCCTTGCTGCCTGCCTGGATCAACAAGTCATCCAAGTAAAGGAATATCTGTATTCCCTTTGTCCTGCAATAAGCAATCACTGGGGCCAAAAATTTTGTGAAGACTCTGGGTGCAATGGAAAGCCCAAAAGGCAAGGCAGAGAACTATAAGTGAGAAGACTCCATCAAGAACCTCAGGTATTTCCTGAAAGTTGGTTTATGGGGATGTAGAGATAAGCATCCTTTATATGTAATGTAGCCATGAACCCTTGGGGGAGCAGGAGAAGAAAGAGGGTTGGGGTAGGGTCAACATCTTGAAGGTAGGGGCTTTTAAGAATAGGTTGAGATGGGAGAGATCTAGAACAGGTCTCCAGGGTCCATCTTTCCTGGGGACCACGAAGCTCTTGGAGTAGAAGCCTCTTCCTTTTGTAGCTGAGGGAACTGATTCAATAGTGCCCTGAGCCAGCAGAGTTTGCAACACTGGTTACATGAGGTGCAACTATTGCATAGGTAGCTGTGGAGTGCCTTTTCATTTTGGAGGAGAGAGCCAATACATGAAATAACCATTCTGGAGAATGGACAGGACCCACTTGTCTGAGGTGATGTTGGTCCACACAGGGAGGCAGTGAGAGTGGCAGGCTGACAGAGGTACAGAAGGACGGGGAGGCAAGGAAGGCAGGTAGTCAGATGCTACCCGGCCTGTCTTGAAAGGGCGGTCTCTGGCTAGAGGAGGGAGATGCTCTCTCTGGAAGGGGTTGTTTCCTTGTAGGCTTCCTAGACCTTGAAGGAGCAGCAGGACGAGAGTACTTCCTTATAAACTGGGTTTTAGCTGGAGAGTTTCTTTGAAACTTTGGTATGGGGGGAAACCAGCAAGTGTTTAAGGTCCTGTATTTCTTTACCTTTCTGCTGCAGTGACTTGAAAAAGTCTGCTACTTTAGAGCCAAACCATGCTGCCCTGTCCAGGGGTGCATCAATAAGCTTTGCCCTAAAATAATCAGGCAGGGGTTGGAGGCGAAGCCAGTAATATCTAAATAAGGTAGATGCTGATGTTGCTGACTTGGCTGAAGATTCAGCAGCATCATAACTGCACTTTAGAGTGCCTGGTATCCTGGGAAGTGAGGACCAGGAGAGAGGACAGTGAGGCTTTGGCAGAGCAGTCAGGGATATCAGCCAGTTCTTTGGTGGCTGATTCCAGAAAAGATAAAGCATACTTGGCCATGTGTGTCTGGTAGTTAGTCGCTCTGAAGGACAAGGTAGCAGAGGTATAAATCTTCTTACCCAGATGTTCCATTGTTTTGCTGTCTTTGTCAGCAGGGAGAATGGTGGTAGTGGGTAAAAGCTTAGAGGCCTTGTCCGTAGAGATGGAGACTGTGGCTGTGTCGGCACTTAAGCAGATGCTTAGCAGTGTCAGGCACCGTACGTCTGTCAGGTCTGCGTGGAGCAGGTGACTGGGAATCTGGATAAAGTAATGCTGCGGAGAGGGCATCTAGAAAATCAGAAAGGATAGGTGCAACAGCAAATGGGCTTGGGGAATCCAGGTGAATGAGGTCATAGTATTTTTTTTGGACCTCCGTCATTTCACAGGACTCCCACTTGAAATGATCCTTCATCTTGGAGACAGTTTCTCCAAAGGTCAGGTCCTCAGCTGGGGAGTCAGGATTGACTGATTCTACCTCTGAGGACCCATACTCTAAGGGGGAAGAAATCTGGGAAGTGTAAGATAAAGATTCCACAGAGGAGGAATCAGGAAAGTCTTCCTCTTCCCTCATGTTAGGATCTGAGGTCAGAGGCCTAGAGCTCAGGAATGGTGGGGATATGTTAGCACTCACACTAGAGGTAGGCCCACAAGGTCATGAAAGCATTAAACAGGCTTTGACTGAAAGCCTGCCAATCAGGCATGCTTTCAAAAGAGGGAGAGATACGTTTTCTTTTGTCTTTCTTTTTAAGGGCCCTAGCAGGCGTCTGAAGGGGTCTAAAATCTGGAGACCGCAACGGACCAGAGGGGATCCGATGGGCCTTCTGAAAATGCTGGTTCTTCCCCCCCTGGCATCAGCGACCGATGTTGGTAAAGCTTCAGTGGACATGGTCTCAGCGTGGGATTGTGCGGCATCCGTGGAGGTACCCACTATATCCACTGTGGTGGATCGGGATCCCTCTATCAGGCTGAGGTCGGCCACAGGCTAAGGATCAGATGTTAGAGGCCCAGCGGAAGAGGTAGGCCATAAGGTCTTGGCCGCTTTTTCTGACGGTTCCGAAGGAACGTCGGAGGAGCCCTCCAATCCTAACGCAATCTGCTTAAGGTGCTGGTTTTCCAAGTAAAGGTTTAAAGCATGCAAGCGGCTACGTAGGCGTCTTGGGTACAAACGCCTAACAAATAGGGCAGGTCTTGTAGTCGTGCGACCATCCCAAGCAGGAGAGACACTGATCGTGGGCATCCTTGTGGGGAATCTGCCGGCCACACTTACACTTGCCCTTTCTGGATGGCATGAACAGGCAATGTAAGTAAAAGGAAGAACTGAAAGGGTCCCCAATGGCATGCTTATCTTAATTCTTTAAATCAGACGTCAGTGGTAGCAGGAACACCTGATGTATGACTGGCGGCTGAGAAGTCCTGATGGCTGGTGTGTGCAGACGTCACTTTTATGGCCCATGTTTCCCTCAGCCACGTCAGACATCCCACGCACCTCAGAAGGACTGAAGACTTTTTGTATACTGGCCATATGTATGCAAGACAAGAGGAGTAAACCCCTATGTAGAATACTGCAACACTGGAATAGGACATCTAGGAGCCATTCATCTAAGCACGGAAATATCCTAACACCCTAAAGCCGCTGGGTCACAGCTATGATGGGTATACATTTGGTGGAACACCATGGAAGCAAGGTGAGGTTAAATGGGAACATCTGGCACTGTTAATGACTGACATGGAAGTGCTGAAACCTCCTCGACTCCTCAGCAGATAGGTGTCTAACTTCAAACATCCAAGTCCCCTTCAGTCAGACAAAAAGGAATTGAATATACCATGGCCATGACAAAGGATTCTCTGGGGATGGAGTGACATAGGTTACTAAGATATTCAGTCTGAGCTACTTTGTTTTACTTGGCAATAAACAAAACCTTGAATAAAAAGGCCTTGCCTTTTCTGGTCAGTTGGAACAGGTCTCTTTTGAAGACGGGTGAGCATTACTTTTTTATGCAGCAGACTTTTCATGAGGTGAGGCATCTTGAAGGGAAAGAAATGTGATTATGGGGATTTTTGTAACCTCTGGATATACATTTACCACATGTAATGACCATTCATGGGGTCACCTGGAGGGCCAAACTACTCCCAACAGCCTCCAAAGTGAGAAAGAAATTGCAGTAGTGCAAGTAAACTTAATATAACAGTAGATGTTTGAATCATCACTGGTGCAGTAGCCTAACTTGCCTGGTGGTTATATCTTGCATTAGATATAACAGCTCGACAGCTTCCAAAGCTTCAGGTCACCTTCCATGCATCCAAACCATTCAACAGCTCAAGCTGAGCTGGCTAACAGACACCAAGCCCTTCAACACTTTCATGCCAACTAAGAAAGGGAAGCTGAGCCCTAACAGGACAATTCTAGGAACAGCACAAGCAGGTCCACACCCTGGCATAACAAATTAAAAAAACAAAGGGGGTGGACAAAGAGAGAACGGGCACTGAGAATGCAGCCAGGCAAACTTCCTCAAAACAGTGCCAGTGGCCATTGCCCTGGAAGCAGAATCAACAGTCATACACACCTTAAATAATGAATTGCGACCAGAAAGATGAAAAGAAAATAAACCATTTAACTCATTACATCTGAGTGACTCCTCCAGATGCATCTGCAGTTAACTTCTACTGACGCCTCTAGGTGTCAAATATTGCTTGTTCATATTTGCATCAATAAATCCAAAACCATGTTTATCTACAAGGTTTTAAAAGATTTCATCTTAAAGCTTACACAATGGCAAACTCAACTACATTAATATTTGACCTCTGTCTAGTGCAGGTAAATAGATATTAACTATTTTTATGATATTAATTCATATATATATATATTAATTTTCACATTTTCTTTCTAAATATCTCAACAAACACACACAGACAGAACCCTTTAGCCTCATATGAACGTTCACTGCTAGATGAACACAGTGCTGCTGACAGCATGTGTGCTACCTGAGTGGCTGCGGAGATATTGTAAGTTACTGTGTTTATTGTGACTTATAAAATTTGGTTTAAGACCTAGAACCTTAAGAATACTAACACTATAAAAATAGTTTGTGCTGAAGAGTTTGCCATTCATACTTCTTTCACAACCCCTATTGTTCCACAGATATGAACACTTGTTTGAAATGTGAGGACATAATTTGACTGTCAAAAGGCTTAGGCTCGGCCCATTGTAAGTTACAGTGCAAACTTCCAGAGCTCCATTAGAGTGAATGAGTTGAGAGAAATTTTTCCCCAGAAGAAGAAATTGCAGACAAAACACTACTCATAATTTCACAATTAGAATACACTAACATATGAGCCTGACAATACAAAATTCTGAAAAATCAAAGTAGCAGAAGCATATATTTCCCATATTTACCAATTATCTCATCCTTGTCAAACTTAAGATTAAGTAAGAGTAAACAGGACATACAGCCAATACCACTGGCAAAAAAAAAAAACTACAAGAAAAACCTAGCCAAGCTACAGTTTTCACTGTGTTATTCCCTACAACCTCTTATAAGAGAGGATAATGGGATATATGCAACATCATCCTCTTTTACAAGAGGTTTTAAGGAACAGTGAAAAAAACTAGCTTGAATGGGTTTTTCTTTTTTTTCTTTTTCTACTAAGCATAAGATTGGAATTACAAAGCTATGTACTTACCATAACGTTCCATCTGTGTTACCCATTTTCATTCTTCCTCAACTCCTGGGTTAGGATCCAATCCTCTGATCCAACTTGGTCATTACTATGGCTAGTGGCCACCAAAAAGTTCTTGAGCGCCTCCCTACCAATAATGCACCAACCCCTAACATACCTCAGATCTTGTTTGTTGGTTGACAAAGTAAGAAACAATAATATAATACTCCTGACAGAAGATGCCATTACCTGGAGCTCAACATGACATACACTGGTGTCCTTATAATCGCGCATTCTCCCAGAAGTCCATAATGAAAAAGGTTGGGGGTTTGTTGGACAGGGAGTTCAGGAAGAACAAAAATGGACAACACAGATGAAACATTATGGTAAGTACATAACATCTTTATTTGATGTCAATTTTCATTCATTCATCAACTACTGGACACAGTTCCCAGCTAACTGAAATCCCAGGTGGACTCCAAGTACATTCCTGAGCAGCGCTGAACCAAAGGTTGCTCTTTCCCTCGAGACCAGATCTAGTTTGTAAATGAGTAATAAAGGTATGAAGATTAGCCCAAGTTGCAAGCTGCACATGTTCTCCATGGAATGCCTAGATAAAAGTACTATGAAGTTGTCATGGATATAGTTGAATGGGCTCTTAAAGGTTTTGGCAATGAGAAATTCAATAGTTTGGAATCCGCAAAGGAGATAAACAGTCGATCAAACTTTCTAACTTGTTTTGTTCCAAGCACAAATGCAATTGTCTATGAGCATCTAACAAATGCAACATGTACTTTCCTTTGTTTTCACATTTTGGAAAGAAGACAGGCAGATTAGTGGACTGGTTGATGTTAGATTCTGACACCATCTTAACAAGGAAAGAAGGGTTCGTTTGTAAAGTTACTCTATCCCCATGAAAAATCAAAGGGGGTGGGGGTTAGAGGATAATGCTTGAAGTTCAGAAATTCATCTGGCTAAGGCAACGGCCAATAGAAAACTTTGTTTTTCAGGTCAGGAATTGAAGATCACATTTTGCTGCTGGTTCAAAGGGGGGATGAATTAAGGCCTGCAATACTATATTCAAGTCCCATGGTGGAGCAGGGTCTTTTATAAGGTAGTATCAACAAAAGACTGCCTCTCAAGAAAGCCTTACAAAGCTTAGATGAAAAAGGGAAGAATTCTCAACTCCAACATGGACGTTAGAGATGTCTACCAAATAAACTCTAATGGTTGAAGTGCTATCTCTTTCATTGAAAACTGTTGCCAAAAACTCGAGAACACTGTACAGGGGCTAAAAAAAGGGTCCATATGTTTCTGATGCACGCAAAAAACAAACCTCTTCCATTTACTTCTGTAGAGCTTCCTCAAAGAAGCTTTATGGGAAGACAAGGTATGTGGCACACAGGGGGGATGAAAGCATAGGTTGTCTGGCTATTAATGGAAGTGGAGAAAGCAAGCTGTCAGCTTTAGGTATGAGATATCAGTGTGAACCATGCCTGTCAGGTGACACAGGCGGTCTGGAATCGGATTCAGAATCCAAGGTTGGTAAAGCAGATGAGGCCAAAGAAAGGGTAACCAAACTTGCAGAGGCCAGTAAGGTGCAGTGAGGATGACTTTGCTCTTCAACCTGGCAGCTTTCTGCAGAATTTTGTGGATCAAGGGAGTCAGGGAACAAGCATTGCAGAGATGGGGGGGGGGGGATGGGGAGCAGAGCATCCCTTGGTGATTCCCCTGGAGAGGGGATTAGGGCAAAGACGCTGCTGCACCTGTTTAGGGAAGAAGCAAAATGATCACAGCAAGGCTGTCTCTGACAGGAAATAATTGCTGTCACTCTCATGTTGAGACAGAATAGTTGTGTAAAATCTTACCATAACCATAGATATCCTTCTCTTCTATATGCTGCAATATTTATAACATGGGGGAGTCCGCCAAAGGCTAACTCGTATGTCCGACCAATGCACAAAAGTCTTTCTACTGTGAGGTATGTGCGACGCCGCACATCAGCAAATGTATGTCAGCCATAAAGAAATGTCGGGTATATAGTGGACACCAGCACATACCAATCCTCATAACTGAATGTTGCAAAAAGCATCAGCCTGATTTAGGCGAGAAAAACATGCCATCAGAAGCCAGGCAAGGATCAAGGTGGAGGCGGGGGCAGGAGTAACACTGCAGCATACAGAAGAGAAGGACATATATGATTATGGTAACATTTTTACATAACTATTATATGCCCTTCTATTCATATGATGCAGTATTCATAACATGATAAAGAATAGCAAAGCTCATGCAGAGGAAGAACCGGGTGGAGAAGCAGAAGCATTCTCCACAAACCCATGCAAAATAGCTCTGGCAAAACCAGCCTGGGATTGAAAATGCCATCTAATTTATAATGTTTAGTGACAGTATTAACAGAAGACTAGGTAGCTGCCTCCAGGATAGAGCAAGTGTCCAACCCTTTAAAGAAAGCTCTAGAGGAAGATAGTGCCTTAGTGGAATGTGCCCTAACAGGAGAGGACAGATTCTTTCCATTGGCTATATAACAAAGAAATAGCTTTTGAAATCCAAGAGAGGATAGTCTGCTTGGAAACAGTTTGGCCCAGGGCCCTTGGGTGATAGGAAACAAACAGGCATTCAGACTTACAGATTGGTTTGGTTTTGTCCAAACAGTACCAAAGTTACCTATGCACATCTAAAGTGTGCAGAATCCTCTCACTGGAGGATTGAGGAGAAGGGGAAAAGGTTGACAGACAGAGATAACTCATTAACTAACTTGGAAATAAGAGAGATTAAGTGCATAACGAGACCCTCTCCCTATAAAAAAGTGTGAAGGGGAGGAAGACATCAGAGCTTATAACTCAGATACCCTTCTAGCAGAATTAATGGCCACAAGGACAGGTGCAATGTTGTAGAGAAGAGGAACTTGCTGGCTCAAAGGGGGCCAGGGTAAGTTTCTCCAAGATAAAACTGAGATCCCAAGGAGGAGGAAAGTACAGTTGTATAGAAGTACCATAAATGCAGATGTTCGAGTGTATTCACTGTTGCAGTCCTAACCAATGGGTCTTCTGGCTCCTGGTAGCCCTCTATCGGCTAGAATACCAAAGGTAAGTAAATATGACATCAGCAGTCTTTGGTTGTAAAGGACGTAAGAACGTCCGATACAAAAGGAGGCAGCCGACGTCACTTCCTCAGTCTCTTGCCATAACAGTTAGGAGACCCAAGAAAACAAAGATTAAACCAAAAATAAAGTAACTTTGGTAAAGTAAACCAGATTCAGCCTGCACCTTGGGAAAGGAGAGCAGGAGAGGACCAAAAAAGGGGGAAGGAGGGAGGGAAACCAGGACTGCAACAGTGAATATACTGTTCATCGTGTTTCACTGTTGCAGTCCTAACCAATGGGTTGATTACCAAATCCCAGAGAAAAGGGAGGAGGTACCAACGGAATCAAGAATTAGAGAGAATGCTCTGCAGAACAGCAGTGGCAAACCTTGCCCTAGCTCTAAAAAACAAAAGGCAAATTATAATGCTTTGTGAAAGTGTGAACAGAAGACCATGTGGCAGCTTCTAAAATGTCTTTAGTAGGGACACACCTTAAAAAGGCTGCAGAAGTGGAAGCTGCTCTTGTGGAGTGGGTCCTAACCCCTTGAGGAGGAACCTTGCCATGAAAGGAATAAAGTAATACAATGTGCAATCTATTTATAAATGGTTTGCTTAGAGATAGCTTTGCCCTGAGCTCCAGGGGCAAAACTGACCAACAGCTGTGCTGATTTCCGAAGGTCTTTAGTCCTGTCAAGGTAAAACCTGAGCTGTCTGTGCACATCAAGATAATCCATGATCCTTTCACCCCTATTTTGAGGATTAGGAAAGAAAGTAGGAAGGTGTATGGACCGATTAAGTCTCAAGCTAGAAACCACCTTAGGCATAAAAAAGGGATGGTTTCTCAAGAGAGACACGATTTGCATGGAAGATAAGAAAAGGCTCCACAGCCATCAACGCTTGCAGCTCCGAAACTCTCCTTGCTGACGTTATAGCCAAGAGGAAGGCCGTTTTCCAAGAGAGAAACTTTAAATATGCAGTGGCAGCTGGCTCAAAAGGAGGAAGAATGAGTGTTTCTCAAACAAAATCAAGATCCCAGGCCAGAGTAGGTGCCTTCCTGGGAGGTTTTAAATTGCAAACAACTCTGAGAAACATTTTCATCAGGGGATGAGAAAAAATGGGTTGCTCAAAAGAACAATGAGCAGAAATGGCTGAAGCATGGATCTTGATAAAGGAAAAAGAAAGACCACCTTGAAGCAAATCAGAGAAAGAGTAGGCTGAGAAGATTCCCCTCTAGTCTGCATCCAATGAGAGAATCTTTCCCATTTGCCAGCGTAGAACTTCCTAGTGCTAGGCCTCCTGGCCTCCCGAAGTATGTTAACCAAAAGGATTGATTCATACAATGAGTCATGCTGCCAAATGGAGAGACTAAAGATGAGGATGTAGAATGTTGCCTCCTTCCTGAACCAAAAGATCTGGTTTCAGAGGAAGACGCCAAGGAGAAAATTGGGAGAGACTGCGAAGCAGTAGATAACAAGGCTGTCTGAGCCAGTCTGGAGCTATGAGAATGGTCATTGGTCTTTCATTCCTGATCTTCAATAATACTCTGGGAAGAAGAGGAAGAGGAGGGAAGGCATAAACTGACAGTAGCGTACAAGGGCAGGACAGAGCATCTACTCTCCAGGCCTGGCTGTGATGCTGTCTGATGCAAAAAGTGGTAGAAAGTGGTTGTCTGGGGAGGAGAAAAGATCCACCTGAAGAGTGCCCCAACTGTTCAGTTGCCACTCGTGAGGATCCAGGGTCTGTATGCTCAACTGGTCTGCCAAATCATTGTCTCTCCCTGGAAGAAAATGAGCTAGAATATGCAGGCCCAAGGATGCTGCTGTGGACCAGAGAATCATGCTCTGCCTGCACAGGGGGTAAGAATGACTCCCTCCCTGTTTGCTGATGTACCACATGACTGTGGTGTTGTCTGTTCTGACAAGCAGAGTACCTGGAGAAAGATGCTTGAAAGCCAGTAAGGCCTGCTGAACTGCTATCAACTCCTTCAGGTTTATGTGCAGGTGCATCTGCTGGGCATTACAACGTCCCTGTATGCATCTAACATCCAGATGAGCTCCCCAAGCAGTCTGATGTGTCCGTGTTAAGAACTTGAATGGCAGGAGGAGGGCAAAAAGGCATGCCTCTGTTTTGTAGACAGGCTATCGCCCACCATAGAAACTCTGTCTGCAGACATGGAAGCAGAGGAATATAAAAATCCAGGTCCTGTGCGTGTTGACACCAAAGGTTCTTGAGGTACCATTGCAATTTCCTCATTGCAGTCTTGCATATGGAATCATGAGAATGCAAGAGGCCATGTATCCCAGAGCTTGCAGAGAGCTGGGACAGGCTTGCCAAATCCTTGAAGTAAACAGAAAGAGTTGCCTGCTTCTCCTGGGTGAAATATATCATCTGGGCGGCTGTGCTCAGATTCGCTCCCAGGAATGCTATCTCCTTGGTTGGAACCATTTTTGATTTTTCCTCATTGACAATGTAACCCAAGAAGAGAGAAGAGTCTACAAATTACAGATCCATTAACGGCTGTTCCTGAGAATTTGCTTGAATTAGACAGTCGTCCAAGTATGGGTAAATCTGAATATTCTTCTGCCTGCAAAAAGCAATGACTGGAGCCAGGCACTTTGTGAAAACACTGGGAGCAGTAGATAAGCCAAAAAGCAGCGCAGAGAACTGATAATGTTGCTTGCCAAGTCTGAAACGAAGGTATTGCCTGCAACTTTCCCTGATAGGGATGTGCTGATCAGCTTCTTTGAGATTCAAAGTTACCAGCCAGGAGTCCTTGTCTAGCATTGGTAGCAACTGATGCAGAGTGAGCATTATGAACTTTGGAATTACCAAGAACGAGTTCAGAATGGATAGATCTAGGATAGGACGCCAGGTGCCTTCTTTTGTTTGGAACTAAGAAAAGTCTGGAATAGAAGCCCTGGCCTACCCGCTGAGCAGGAACCGATTCTATTGCCCCCAGATGTAACATAGACAAAATTTGCTTTTCTACTTCTGCCGTTTGGTTTGGAGTAGTGTCCAGGAATCCTTTGGGCACCGGAAAGGTGTGGAAAGTTCTAAATACCCATTTGTCGTCCGTGATGGTGGCCCAGACATTTGCAAAAATGGCCAACATTGCCCCTAAAGGAAACTCCGGGCAAGCAGGAAAGTACAGTTGTGTACACTTACCATAAATGTACATGTTCGAGTGTATTCACTGTTGCAGTCATTACATTTGGGTTATCTGCTTGTAGTAGCCCTCAGTCGGCCTGATTTACAAAGTCTTGGGTCCTGCATCGGATACTGTCCCTTCTTCCATGACGTCAGTTTGTCAAGGGTATAAAACATGAAGCCAAAGCCATTACACCAATCTTTCTTGCCGTGTGGTGCCCGAAGCCGAAGCAGTTTGCAAGTGCCTGTCTGCAGACTCCTAAAATTTTTGTTTTCGAGTTTCAGAATCAAAGTCTTCTACTTAAGCTAAGTACCCAGTTGGGGAAACTTTTTCTTGCTCCTTACAGATGTCAGTAAAAGTTAATAATTGCATTACTTGTGGAAAGCAAACACCTCACAAAAGATTTTCATTCGTACTGTATTCCTTGCCTGGGCCCTGACCACGATGACATACGTTGCTGTCGGTTTTGTGCTTTATTTAATCAGCACACTATCCGTCATCGGTATATTTTCACCTGTAAATATTTTGGTTCTCGGTTTAATTATGCAGAAATGTCAGTTAGCAATCCCACTACCAGGATTCTGAAAAAATGCAAAGATAACGACAGAGGCAGGCCGCCTAGGTCCAAAGCTGCCAACGACGCTTCTCCTAAGCCAGTCGCCAGTTCACCGGTACTCAAGTGAGGCGCTTTCACAGACCCTGATACCCACTACAATTGATTAGCAGTCCTCTACTGAGACCCATTCGGAGTCCGGTATGCCACGAGATGCTTCAACTGTGGAACCTGTGGATGTCTCTACCTTGGATGGGTCTGGAGCAGCAGTGCAGGCACCGGCTTCTGAAGGTGTATTCAGGCCTGTGTACTTGCATATTAAACCGGCACCTCCTTCTTCATTTAGGCCTAAATCTCGAACCATGCCTAAGAAACCGACGTCCAGGCCACATGTTCAAGCCTCTATGCCTATAAAACAAATAAGAATGGCTGAAGATCTTATAACTTTAATCAGGGGAAGCCAACCTCCCCCTTCTAAGAGACCTCGGACTGAAGTCGTTTATGAATCTTCTGACAAGGATTCTGATTTTTCTGATTCTTCTGATTATCTGGATTTGCCCTTATCTACTTATGAGGATTCTGATGCAGAGGACTCTATTCCCTCTGCTTCCCCTCCAGAGGATTTTTCTTTTGGTGAAACTTTACATACTCTAAGGGAGCATTTCCACTGGGAAAGCCAGGATTTTTCTGATTCAAAAAAAGAGGCTTAGGAATTTCTTACTCCTGCCTCGGCATAGGCCTTTAGCTATACCTCCTGTACTAGACATTGATGATGATGCCTTTTCGGAATCTAGTTTGGCCCCCTGATTCTTTGCCTCCTGCGCCCAGAAAACCTGACAGATATTACAGGGTTCCTGATTCACACAAGTTTCTTTTTAAAAATCCTATTGCGGATCCAGAGACTATATCACAGAGCCCCAAGGGCATTAAGGCTTCTTTCTACTGCTAAAAATCCTACCCCTTCTGATAGAGACTCCAGGACGCTGGACAGATGGAGTAAGAAGGTTTACACTTCTGCAACCTTGGCCATTAGGGCTTTAAACTGCCAGTTTCATATGTTAAAGTATCAACAACATGTTATTGGGTTGCTTAAACAGAAAATGATGTTGATTCCTGACTGTGCTGAAAATAAAGAATTACAGGATTTAATCCATTCTGCTGAACAGGTTGGTAAACATACTTTGCAATGTGGATTTGATTCGTTACAGGCCTCTTGCAGGGCTGCTGTTACTGGGTCTGTGCTCAGAAGACATACTTGGCTTAAGGAGCAATCTTTGCCTGATCATGTTAAAGTTAAACTGTTGGATGCTCCCTTAAATCAGGACCACCTGTTTGGTAACAAAGCTGAGGAAGTTCTTAAAAAGATGGAAGATAAAGCTAAATCTATGCAAACTGTTAAAGACTTCTTGCAAGCTCAGCCTCCTAGATTTAGTAGACATTGGCCCTCTAGGAATTGGTCCCTTCCACGTCTTCTCAAGCCAAACCCAGACACAACAAAACCCCCAGATTTCAGTGCCAGGGGATACACAAGACTAAGCAGTGGGGGATTTCCGCACCCAAATCTGGGAGTAGTAAGACTCCTCCCTATGGAAAAAGTACAGTTTTGTACCTACCATAAATGTAGATGTCCGATAGACATGGAACTGCAGTCATAACATGTGGGTTGTCCTGCCTCAGGCAGCCCTCGGTCGGCCGGATTCCAAAGTCTGGGTCCGACGTCGGCTGATGTCGCATTTCTCTCCAACGTCAGAGCGGCTGGAGTACATAAGCATCAGCCGACGCCATTTTCTTCAGTGTTTCTTGCCCCAGATGCCAGGTGCCCTCCAAGGAAGGCTGTAATCAAATTGGAAGACAAAAACAGGATTCCAAACAAATAAATGAGCAATAAAACAAATACACCATAACAGATATCCCAGCTAAGAGATACAGGGATAGGAGTGGACCCTAGGCATAGAGGGGTATGGAGGAGGAAATCCGACTGCAGTTGCATGTCTATCGGACATCTACATTTATGGTAGGTACAAAACTGTACTATGTCCTTCAAGAATGCAACTGCAGTCATAACATGTGGGTAGAATACCATAGCTTAGCTGGGGAGGAGGAATGCTCTAGGAAAAGATGGTGTGGCAATCAAACCCTGCAGGACTGCGAGCAAAGCCTGCTCTGGATATGGAGTATAGAGGGAGATTGTAGTGTTTGGAGAATGTATGCACGGAGCTCCATGTAGCAGCTTCTAGAATGTCCTTGGTAGGCATCCCTCTTAAGAATGCTGTAGAAGTGGCTGTAGCTCTAGTGGAATGTGGTCTGACGTTGGCTGGAACAGTCTTTCCATGAAAGGAATAACAGAATCTGATGCAATGTCCAATCCATTTAGAAATAGTCTGTTTTGAAATTGCTTTTCCTTGGTCTGCTGAGGCGTAAGCTACAAAAAGTTGTTCAGACTTCCTACTGGCCTTGGTTCTGTCCAGGTAGTATCGAAGTTGTCTGTGAATGTCCAAGGTATGCAACAGTCTTTCCCCCTTATTCTCAGGATTGGGGAAGAAGGCAGGCAGATGAATGGCTTGATTTAAAGAAACCCTAGATACCACCTTTGGCATAAAAGTAGGGTTGGTCCTTAATGAAACCCTGTCTCTGTGAAAAATAATAAAGGGTGGTATTGCCATTAGGGCCTGTAACTCCGAAACCCTTCTTGCTGAGGTAATTGCCAACAGGAAAGCTGTCTTCCATGAGAGAAATTGCAGGTCAACTGAAGCTGCTGGCTCAAATGGAGGTAGAGTCAGTTTTTCTAGGACAAAATTGAGGTCCCAGGCTGGCACTGGGGCCTTTCTTGGTGGCTTAATGTTCTTGATTCCCCTGAGGAATTGCCTTAGTCAAGGGTGAGAAAAGACAGGAGGATCAGTGTTGTATCTAGCTGAAATAGCAGATGCATGTATCTTTATGGAAGAATATGAGAGGCCGTTCTTTAACATATCTGCCAAATATTCCAAGATGAGTGGGATGTTCAACAATGATGCATCATGTCCCTTGCTGGTATTCCAATTGCTGAATCTTTTCCACTTTGCTAAGTAAACCTTTCTGGTGGATGGTCTTCGAGCCTCTGTTAGTATCCGCTGAACTTCCTTGGAGAGAGATAAGCTGAATTTATTTATGGGATCTCCCAGGCTGTTAGCTGCAGTGTCTGAAGATTTGGATGCAGTGTTTCGAAATTGTGTGGAGTCAAAAGTAGAGGCCACTGGGGAAGGGCCCACCTCCTGGTGTGACATATGCTCCGTAGTAGTGGGTACCAGTGTTGTCTTGGCCAGTCCGGAGCTATTATGATTCCCTTGGGTTTCTCTGCTTTGATCTTTAGTAATACTGAGGTCATCAGTGGCAGAGGTGGGAATGCATAGATTGCTAGGGAGTTCCAGTTGAATGAGAGGGCATCTATTTTCCAAGCTTTTGGATGGTATGTCCTAGTGCAGAATTTTGGTAGAAGATGGTTGAGGTGAGAGGCAAATAGGTCCACTTCTGGCTTGCCCCATGTCGAAATGAGTTGTCTGAAGGCCTTCGGATGTAACCTCCACTCGTGTGGATCTGTGAAATTCCTGCTTAGGCTGTCCAACATATTGTCTTTTCCTGGAACAAACTGGGATTGTAACTGGATGTTCAGGCTCAGTGATTTCTCCCAAAGCTGCATTGTCAGTCTGCAAAGGGGGTAAGAGTGGGTGCCCCCTTGCTTGATTATGTACCACATCACAGTGGTGTTGTCTGTCCGTATCAGTAAATGGCCTTGCTGGAGTTGGTGTTGAAAGGCCTCGATGGCATGCATTACTGCCAGCATTTCCTTTTGGTTTATATGCAGATGTGTTTCCTTTGGAGACCATTGTCCTTGTATACACCTGCCTTCCAAGTGCGCCCCCCCATCCAAGGTCTGAGGCGTCTGTAGTCATGGTCTGTGTTATCTGTGGTTTTTTGAATGACATACCTGTGTTGGCCTGGCTCACCGAGGCCCACCATAGGAATTCCTTTTGTAGGCATGGAATGAGTGGTATGATTGTCTCCAAGTTGTTGCTGTGTTAAGACCAAATGCTTTTTAGGTACCATTGATGCTTTCTCATGTGTAGTCTTGCTAATGGAACCAGGAGAATGCAGGATGCCATGTAACCCAGGGCCTGTAGGAATCTCCTTGCAGTCATCTGGGTGAGTTTTGCTAAACCTTTGAAATAATGAGTTGACTTCTCTTGCTTGTCTTCTGTCAGGTAAGCCATCTGAGAGGCTGTGTCTAGTTTGGCTCCTAAGAAGATTATTTGCTGGGATGGCTGCAGTCTTGACTTTTGGAAGTTGACTGTGTATCCCAGAGCTTGCAGTAATCGTATGACATAATCCAGGTTTTTTGTCAACATCAATTTGTCGTCCGCTTGTATGAGGCAGTCGTCCAGGTACGGGTAAATTTGTATCCCCTGGAGCCTGCAATGAGCAATTACTGAAGCCAGGCATTTTGTGAATACTCTGGGCAGTAGATAAGCCAAATGGCAATGCTGAGAATTGATAATGCTCTGGCCCTGCAAGAAATCTGAGGTATCTTCTGCAGCTGTGTCTGATAGGGACATGCAGGTATGCCTCCTTGAGGTCCAGAGTAATCAGCCACGACCCCTTGCCCAGCATGGGAAGGAGTTGCTGTAGAGTCAGCATTTTGAACTTTGGTACTATGAGAAAGGTGTTTAATGCGGACAAGTCCAGTATTGGTCTCCATTGAGATTCTTTTCTTGGAAGAAGGAACAGTCTTGAGTAAAACCCCTGGTCTTGTTCTTGTTGTGGAACTCTTTCTATTGCTTTCATCCAAGTCAGCAGAGTGATTTGCTTGATAGCCTCTGCCCTCCGATTTTGTGGTAGGTTTGGCATGCCTTGTTTTCTTGGTAAGGTATGAAAATGAAACCTGTACCCTCGGTCTATAATGTCCAAAATCCATTTGTCCTTTGTCAGTCTGTGCCAGTTTTCTGCAAACAGAGATAACTTCCCGCCCAAGGGAGCTTCTAGTTGTTCCCTGGTAGGCGGTAGTAGAGGAAAGTCATTGAGATTGTGGTTGTGGGGCAGGTGAAACCCCTGCGTCACTTCTTTGGTTTCCTGGCTGCCATTGTCGTCCCCTGTAAGGGCCTCTGTATTGGCCTCTTCCTCGGCCACGTCTGTTCTTACCCCTTTGAAACTTTTCCGGATTAGGAAAGGACCAATTTTTTGAAGGCCAATTCCTACTGAATCTGAGGGGTTGAACCTGGAGGAAATCTTTCACCGTCTGAACTGATTTTGCTTTTTCTTCGATGGTCTTTAACACATCCTTAGCATTTTCACCAAAAAGCTTGTTCTTTTCCAAAGGTGCATCCAGAAGTTTTGCTTTTACATGATCTGGTAGAGGTTGATCTTTTAACCAAGCATGTCTACGGAAGACTGCCCCTGTCATAGCTGCCCTACATGAAGCTTCCAGTGCATCATATCCACACTGCAGGAAGTGATTGCTTACTTGCTGAGTGTTATGTACAGCTTCCTGCAAAGTCTTCCTGTCTAAAGGATCAGGAGTGGCTAATGTTTTTTGTAAATCTTCGAACAGATAATCCTGATATTGTAACATATGAAAAAGGCAATTTAAAGCTCTCATAGATAAGGTAGTGGATGTGTAAACCTTTTTGCCCCATCTCTCTAATGACCTAGCTTCCCTGTTGGAGGGCAAAGGATTTTTTGAGGTGGAGGCTGAAACTCCTTTAGGCCCCTGTGAAATAGTTTCCAAATCAGCAGTATGGGCCCTGAATAAATGGGAATGAGTTTCTGGGACCCTGTAATACCTGTCTGGCTTGGCTGGAGCAGGAGGAAGAGAATCGGGTAGCACTAGTCAGAATACAAATCATCCAGAACATCAAGTACAGGAGGAATAGCTAAGGGCCTGTGCTGAGGCTTCTTAAGGAAAGTCCTAAGGCGTTTCCTAGAATCAGGATATTCCTGACCTTGCCACTTGAAATGTTCCCTCATGGTGTGCAGAACTTCCCCAAAAGAAATATCCTCAGGAGGGGAGGCCGAGGGGATGGAATCTTCTGCATCCGAGTCCTCATAGGTCTGAAAGAGCTCTTCCTGGCTATCAGAGTGGACAGAGCCCTCAGAATCTTCATCTGAAGGAGTAGGGTCAGAGGGTTCAACCCGGGGCCTTTTATCAGGAGGGGCTGGGATCCTCCCTCAGGATGGGCCTGTGAACCTCTAATCATGGAAATTAAATCAGCAGCCATGGACATAATTTGTGTCTCTCTGGAGTCGGCTGAGGTAAGGATTTAGAAGTAATATGCTTTGTTTTGCTGGCTGCCTTAGCCCTAGTGTAGGCCTTAATAGACATGGCCATAGGGGGCCTGGCAGCTCCACGTGCAGGAGTGACCTTGTCTACAGCAATGGTCTCGGGCATTTCCTCGGTTTCGGTATCCGGAGGAAAATCTATAACTGGCGTCGGAGTAATGTCTGGAATCAGAGTCGTCGGTAATGCGGTGTCTTCAGTTCGGAGCGGTGGAGAGACCGTCTCAGAGGGAACCGGAGCACTCGCGCTAGGTTTTGGCGTGGAGTCGGTAGTAGACACGGGCCGAGGATGTCGGTCCCGGTCTTTTCGCTTTTTGGGAGTTTGCGATGTCGGGAGATCCGACGGCATGGTGTAAGCAAAATTATCGCCGAAAAAATCTTCAGCGAACTCCGCCCGGCGCCTGAGAGTGCGCTTGTTGAAGCGAGCACAGGCTACACAGGCCGAGACTTCGTGGTCTTTTGTCCCAGGCAAGGGAGACAGTAAGAGTGGAAATCCTTATGAGGTATTTGTTTACCACAAGAAAGACAATTGTTAACTTTTTCAGCAATTTCTGACATCGGCTGAGGCAAGAAAAGGTCCGCAACGGGGTACTTAGCTTTTTGATGACTTCGGTATCGTAGAATACAGGAGCTGACCGACCGGCACTTGCGAACTGCTTCTGCTTCGGGCACCGCGCGGCAAGAAAGACTGAAGAAAATGGCGTCAGCTGATGCTTATGTCCTCCAGCCTCTCTGACGTCGGAGAGAAATGCAACATCAGCCGACGTCGGACCCAGACTTTGGAATCCGGCTGACCGAGGGCTGCCTGAGGCAGGACAACCCACATGTTATGACTGCAGTTGCATTCTTGAAGGACATCTGTCTCAATGACTTGCCTTTAAAACTTCCAAGCACTTCCCAACTGAATGCTCCTTTCGGCGGAAAGATTGGTCTGCAGGCCAAAATCTGGGAGCTCATTACTCAGGACAAATGGGTTTTAAATATAGTGTCCCAAGGATACAAATTTCGCTTCCACACTTTACCAACACCAAGTGGGTGGCCAGATCTACCCCCAAATCAGTGGGCAAAACCAAGTTCTCTCTCTCTAAAGCATGGGGGCTATTCAGTTGGTACCAGAAGAGGAAAAGGGACAAGGTTTCTATTCCAGACTTTTCCTGGTACCCAGAAAAGGCAATACATGGCGTCCTATCCTGGACCTTTCTTCTCTAAACACCTTTCTGGGGATTCCAAAATTCAAAATGCTGACTCTTCACCAGCTGCTTCCTATGCTAGGCAAAGATGCATGGTTGGCAACACTAGACTTAAAAAGAAGCATACCTGCACATCCCGATCAGGGAGTCTTGCAGAAGATGCCTACGCTTCAAAGCAGGCTACACGCACTATCAGTTCTCTACACTGCCCTTTGGCTTATCTACTGCACCTAGGGTATTCACAAAGTGCCTAGGCTCCAGTCATTGCATTTTGCAGGCAAAGAAATATTAAAATATACCCATACCTGGACGATTTTCTAATTCAGGCAGAAAGCCAGGACATACTTTTGAATCATCTGGCCTTTGTTCAAAGGGTGCTGACTTGTCTGGGGTGCACTATACACAAAAAGAAGTCACACCTGGTAACCCTGTCATCAAATTATATTCCTGGGAGCAAGCTTGAATACAACTTCCCAGATGGCTTACCTCACGCCAGAGAAACGGACTCATTTGATAACCTACTTCAAACAAGTGGCCACATAAACACAGCTATATGCAAGGCAAATACTGCAAGCCTTGGGGTTCATGTCCTCCTGCATTCATTTAATTCCATATGCAAGGCTGCACATGAGGACACTACAATGGTATCTCAAAAGCCTATGGTGTCAACATTCACAGGATCTAGAAGCAAGGATTCCTATCATACCTTGCCTACGCCTAGAGTTCCTTTGGTGGGCAGACGCCTGCCATCAAAATAGGGGACTACCATTCACACTACCACCTGCCACCCAAACCCTAACTAGAGATGCATCAGACTATGCATGGGGGACTCACCTGGCAGGGAAGTGCATTCAGGGCAAATGGAACCCAAGTCAAATGCACCTGCACATAAATCAAAAGGAAATGTTAGCTGTACAGAATGCTCTGACAACCTTCAAGGACCACATTCTTCTAGGACAACTAATGGTAAAGATGGACAACACCACTGTCATGTGGTACATAAGCAGGGGGGTACACATTCTTACCCCCTCTGCAGACTAGCCATGGCATTCTGGAACACAGCTTTGAGCTACCACGTGAAATCTACAAGCTCAATTCCTGCCAGGAAAACTAAATACACTGGCAGACTGATTAAGCAGAAACCTCAGGGACCCACATGAGTGGAAACTGGAACCAAGGATTTTCAACATGTTGACAAGCAAGATGGGGAGCCCAAATATAGACCTGTTTGCCTCCCTCAAGAACCATCAATTGGACAAATTTTGCACAAGGAAAGGATTCCCCATAAGCTAGTTTGGAAAGTGAATGCTCTATCCTTCAGTTGGAAAAACCTATCAGTTTATGCCTTTCCTCCTCTGCTCTCCAAGGTACTACTAAAGTTCAAACAGGACAAGACAAGGACGATTTTAATTGCACCAGACTGGCCACGTCAACACTGGTACTTCCTCTTGAGCAGTATTACGTTTGGCCGCACGGCACCTGCCTCAGACGCCTTTCCCTGTTGTCTCAGCAAGAGAACCAGATTCTGCACCCTCAGCTGCAAACCCTGAACTTAGCCAGCCAGGCTAATACCACCCCTCAGTAAATCAGTGATGGATATCATTTTAGAGGCAAGGAGGCCTAGTACTAGAAAATCTTATGCTGCAAAATGGAAAAGATTTTGTGCCTGGAATCAATCTCAAGGGATGAGCGCAGCAGTGCCCAATTTATCTCAGATTCTACAATACCTGACAGAGATGCTTCATAAGGGCTTGTCCTTTTCCTCCATCAAAATTCATGCCTTAGCCATTGCAGCTCATTACAGCACAGAACCTTCACACTTCTCTCACCCACTGCTCAAGCAGTTCCTCAGAGGGGCCAAAAATTTAAGGCCACCCAGGAGAGCTCCAACTCCAGCCTGGGACCTTAACTTTGTCTAGGAGAAACTCACTCTTCCTCCTTTCGAGCCAGCTGCTACTGCAGATTTAAAATTCCTTTCCTGGAAAACAGCTTTCCTTTTATCAATCACCTCTGCAAGAAGGGTATCTGAATTACAGGCCCTTATGGCAGTGGAGCCTTTCATCATCTTTCATGCGGACAGGGTGCCCCTCAGAACCAATCCCTCCTTCATGCCCAAGGTGGTATCCAGTGTGGCTCTTAATCAGTCCATTCATTTGCCTACCTTCTTTCCTAACCCACAGAACAAAGGGGAATGGATACTGCACTCCTTAGATGTGCACAGACAACTTAGATTTTACTTGGACAGGACAAAACCTCAAAGGAAATCTGAACAACTGCTGGTGGCATTTGCTGCAGGGACATGGGGAAAGCTATTTCAAATCAAACTATTTCAAAATGGATAGGCCACTGCATTCATTTCTGCTATAAGCACCATGGAAAAACCTATCCCACAGGGCATCAGACCCCATTCAACCAGGGCTGCATCTATCTCTACAGCCTTTCTCAGGGGCGTCCCTACCAGGGACATCCTAGAAGCTGCTACCTGGAGTTCTGTACATACTTTCACCAAGCATTATCATTTGCCCATTTTCTCTAAATCCAGAGCTGGCTTTGCCACTGCAGTCTTGCAGGGTCTTATAGCTGGTCCTAATTCTATTTAAATTCCTTCTCCCAACCTTAGCTTTGGGAATTTACCCAAATGTAATGACTGCAACAGTGAAACATGAAGAGCATAGTACAGCTGTGTACACTTACCATAAATGTAAATGTTCGAGTGCATTCACTGTTACAGTCCTGGTTACCCTCCCTCCAGCCCCCTTTCTTCTTTTGGCTATACCTCTACTCTCCTTTACTATGCTCAAAAAGCTTTTTGGTGTATTTGATTTTTTGTTGGAGGTATATCCTTGTAATTATAGATTTAATTGCTTCCTATTAGGGGGGCACCTGACATCAGGGCAAGAAAAACTGATGGAATGGCGTCGGCTGCATGTGTGCTGAAGTGAGGAGGTTGAACCTGCAGAACGCCTTTAACTGTATGCATAGACTTGGCCTTATCTTCCATCTTTTTGAGCACTTCCTCTGCTTTGCTGCCAAAAAGACTGTCCTTATGTAAAGGTACATCTAAAAGCATAGACTTGACAGGCTCTGAAAGGGGCTGTTCCCTGAGCCAAGCATGCCTTCTGATAACAGATCCAGTAGCTGTAGTCCTGTAGGAAGCTTCTAGAATTTCAAAACCACAATGTAATGAATGTTTATTGACAAGACTGGTAGAATTCAGCAAATCCTGCATATCCTTACTCTCTGCCAAAAGAGGCACACTTGCAATCTTTGACTTAATAGCCTCCAAGGTGTGCTGCTGATACTTAAGCATATGAAAAAAGCAATTAGTAGACCTAATAGCAAGAAAGGCAGAGGTATAAACTTTTTTACCCCACCTATCTAGGTTCCCAGACTTCCTATTGGAAAGGAACAGGATTTTTGGTAACCGTGGCCTTAACCTCTTTAGGACCTTGAGAAATAACCTCTGGGTCAGCTAGTGGATTCCTAAAGAGAACCAAGTGAGAATCAGGGACTCTATAGTACCTATCAGGTTTCCTGGGAGCAGGGGGAACAGAATTCAGAGTCAAGGAATTTGACATCAACCACTTCCAACACTGGAGGAATAGCCAGAGGCTTATGCTGAGGTAAATCCAAAGACTCCCTGATCCTTTTCTTAGATTGGAGATAATCCTGACTTTCCCATTTAAAATGCTCCCTGAGAGTATTCAAAGCATCACCAAAAGAGAAATCCTCTGGAGGAGAAGCAGAAAGAATGGATTCCTCTGCATCTGAATCCTCAAAAGGAGAAAAAAACCTGAGAAACTTCCACTTCATGAGCAGAAGCACTAGAGGTATCAGAACCTGAATAAGCTAAATCTTCTGGAAAGAAATCCCTACCCCTTTTTGAAGGAGGAGGCTGTGAACCACTAATAAGAGTCAAAAGGTCATTAGCCATTTTAACCATTTGAAATAGAGGGGAACGTGAGGAAGCTGGAGCTCGTTTCTTCATAGGTTTACGACTGGAGGATTTACCTGCAAGTCTGAAGGACTCGGGAGACTTGGTCACCGCCAAAGCCGTGGTTAGAGGTCGTCGGTATAAGCCTGCTGTCAGAACAAAGAGCGGAGGCTTCAGAAACTGGCGCCAGCTTAGCGGCTCCGGATCCAGCTAAAGAGGCGACAGGCGGAAGGTCAGAAGACAAAATGGAATCCGGAGGCGTGGGGGACTCTGAAATGGTCTCAACCAAGGCCTGCGGCTGAAAATACGCAGACCGCAGGAGCTGCTAAGGTGCCTCACTGGCTACCGCAGGGCTGACGACCAACTTGAGAACATCGGAAGACTTCACCCTCAGAAGCCTGTCACGGTCCTTATTCTTGCGCTTCTTAGGAATATCTGAAGCCTGAAGACCAGCGGACGCCATACCGACAAACTTAGGCCACACTCCAAAATGCTTAGCTAAAAGCTTAGCCCAACGACGAATAGTAAGCGGATTAAAGGAAGCACAGAGATCACAATTAGAAACGTTGTGGTCAAGGCCTAAACAAATAATGCAATAGGAATGAAAATATCGATGGGGAATCTGCTTTCCACATGCAAGACAATTATTAACTTTTTCTGACATTCGTTAAGGCATGAAGAGAGGATCACCAACGGGATACTTAGCTGCAGTTGACTTCAATTTTGTAGTCGGAAATCAAAAAGGTAAACGGACGACTGGCACTTGTGCAAAATTTCTTCTGCTTTCAGCTCCGAGGCAAGGAAGACTGGGGAAGTGACGTCGGCTGCCTCCTTTTGTATCGGACATTCTGACATCCTTTACAACAGACAGCCGAGGTCATATTTACTTACCTTTGGTATTCTGGCCAATTGAGGGCTAACGGGAGCCGGATAATCCATTGGTTAGGACTCCAACAGTGAAACACGAACATCTGGATTCCTTGGTGGTCTGATGTGAAGGACGCCTTTTAAGAAGAATTTAAACTTCCAACCTGGAAGCTAAAGGGGGGACATAGGCAGATATGCAGAGATAGCAGAATGATGGGATTTAACTGAGGTGTAAGACAGCCCACTCTTCATTAACTCATACAGATACAACAGGACCACTGGGACATCTACTAACAGTGGTTATAAATCCTTTTTGAAGCACCAGATGTAAAACCTTTTCCATATGGAACGTAAAATTTCCTAGTTGTGGGTTTTCTAGTCTCCTGCAGAACTTGGGAACACATCCTCAGGAAAAAAAAGGTGTCTGAAGGGAATCAAAATCCTACCACCCACAGTCAGATTTAGAGTTGACATCTGTGGCTGTAAGAAAGTTCTCTTGTCCTGTGTGACTAGGTCCATTCTGTGGAGTAACTTGTAGTGACTGCCCTTGGCTAAATGCAGGAGAAGGGGGAAGCAATGCTGTCGTGGCCAAAAGGGGGTCACCAAGAAGATTTTTGATTGCTCTTGCTGGATTTTCAGCAGGACCTTTTGGAAAAGTGGAAAGGGGGGAATGCAGAGAGAAACTTCCCCTTCAATGAGAAAGACAGAGCGTCCACCTTCCATGCCAAGGAATCTGGGACCCTGGCACAAAACTTGGGAAGTCTGTTTACGGGGGAGGTAAAGAAATCTACTTGAGGTATATCCCATCGATGGACCATATCCAGAAACACATCACTGTGTAACATTCACTCGTAGGATTGAGTCGCGGTTGTGCTGAGTGCGTCTGCCACAACATTCTGAGTCAAGGGAATGTAGACACCCTGAAGACAGACTTGACTCTGCAAGGCTAAATCCCAGGCCTGTAAAGCCACTCTACACAGGAGGTAAGACTTTGCACATCCATGTTTGCTGACATACCAGAGGACAGTGGTATTGTCTGTGACCCACCTTAGAAACCCTGGAAAACCACAGGCTTGAAAATTTGGAGGGCAAAAATCAAGGCCCTCATCTCCTTTATATTGATGTGCAGACTTGTTTGGCCTGGAGACCAGACATCTCTGGCCTTCCAGTATTCCAGTGCTGCTCCACATCCTAAGTCTGAAGCATCTGTGTATAGGTCCCCAAGTGGGGAAAAGTAGTTGTAAGGGTAGACCTGGATTCTTTGCAACCTGAAGTATCCACCAGTTTAACTCCCTTTTCAAGCAAGGCAGGAGTGGGATAAACTCTAGAGGATGAGAGAGTTGCATCCAAACTGGTAACTTGGCTAAAAGGAACATGGGGTTAGTGGGGGCCATGAACTCCAAGAAGTGTAGAAAAGTACAGTTGTGTACACTTAGCATAAATGTAGATGTTCGAGTGCATTCACTGTTGCAGTCATCACACTTGGGTTATCCTGCCAGGGGTAGTCCTCAGTCAGCCCGAATACCAGAGGCTTAGTATTTCTGCGTCGGTTGCTGTCACTTCAGGACTGATGTCAGGTCGTCAAGGGTATAAAAACAGGTAGCCGATGCCATTACATCAGTTTTTATTGCCCCAAATGTTAGGAGCCCCCAAATAAGGAGCCAAGTTACGGTGAAAAAACACCACCAGTAAAAAGTAAATACCAATAGCTCTGTAAGGAGTGAGGAAGAGAGGGAGAGAGAAGGGGGCTGAAGGGTGGGAAACCAGGACTGCAACAGTGAATACACTCGAACATATACATTTATGTTAAGTGTACACAACTGTACTATATTCTTCGTGTTTCACTGTTGCAGTCATCACACTTGGGTTGATTCCCAAAGCTGAAGAATGGGTGGAGACAGTCAAGAAGTATTGGGGCTGGCTAGTATGCCCTGCAGGACTGCTGTTGCAAAGCCCACCCTGGATTTGGAAAAGATAGGCAGGTGGTAATGCTTGGTGAAGGTATGAATAGAACTGCAAGTAGCAGCTTCCAGAATGTCGCTGGTAGGGACTCCTCCAAGAAAGACTGTAGAGGTTGAAGTTGCCCTACTGGAATGCATTCTGACCCCGAGGGGTTGGTTTCCCATGGTGTCTGTAACAGAAATGGATCCAGTGTGCTATCCATTTGGAGACTGTTTGTTTTGATATGATGTTGCCCTCTGCCCCTGGTGCAAAGCTGACTAGTAACTGGTGAAATTTCTTGAAGGGCTTAGTCCTATCAAAGTAGAATCTCAGCTGCCTGCGCACATCTAAAGAGTGCAGGATCCTTTCCCCCTTATTTTGAGGATTAGGGAAAAAGGTGGGCAAATGGATAGATTGGTTGAGAGTTGCACTGGACACCACTTTAGGTGTAAAAGTTGGGTCAGTCCTGGGGAGACCCTGTCAGCATGAAAAATAATGAAGGGTTCCACAGCCACAAGTACTTGTAGCTCAGACACTCTTCTAGCTGAAGTGATGGCCAGAAGCTAGTCTGCTTTCCAAGAGAGGAATTTTAACTCTGCTGACGCTGCCGGCTCAAAGGGGGGTAGAATTAAGATTCCATGCAGGGGTGGGGGATCTTCTTGATGGCCTTAAGTTGTTAGCCCATCTCAGAAACTGCTTGATGAAAGGGTGAGAGAAGAGAGGTGGGCTCAGTGCTGTAATGAGCAGAGATGGCAGAGGCATGGATCTTGATGAAAGAGAAGAACCAGCCTCTGTGGAGTAGGTCTGCTAAGTAATCCAGAATGAGAGGTAAGGAGGGCTGTGCTGTATCCGCTCCTTTAGTGTGAATCCAGGAACATTACCTTTTCCACTTAGCATAGGTTTTCCTTGTACTGGGTCGTCTGGCTTCATGTATGACATCCAAAACCTGCTTGCTTAGGCTGGCCACTGGAGGAGAATTCAAGGAATAAACCAGGCTGCAAGGCTCAGGGTCTGCAATTGTGGATGCAAGATCTGTCCCTCCTGCTGAGTCAGGAGGGTTGGGATCTGGGGCAGGTGCCATGGGGACACTGGTGACAGATTGCGCAGCACTGGGGACCAGTACTGGCGTGGCCAGTCTGGGGCAATCAGGATTGTCCTTGGTCTTTCCTGCCTTACCTTGAATAATACTCTTGTAAGAAGAGGCAGAGGGGGAAATGCATAGTTTGAGAGGTCTGCCCACTGGAAGGATAGGGCATCCACTTTCCAGGCCTTCCTCTGAGGTACCCTGGTGCAGAATTTGCTGAGATGGTGGTTGTATGGGGAGGCAAATAGGACCACCTTCGGGGTACCTCATTTCTGGGTCACCAGGCTGAAGGTGTTGTGGTTTAATTGCCACTCATGTGGGTCTAGGAGATTTCTGCTTATGTTGTCTACCAGAGAGTTTTGGTTGCCTGGCAGGAGTTCAGCTTGTAGGTGAATATGCATGGCTGAGGCCGTGTTCTACAGGGTCATGGCTAGCCTGCAGAGCGGGTAAGAGTAGGTTCCCTCCTGTTTGTTGATGTACCACATCACTGTGTTGTTGTCGGTTTTGATTAGTAGGGTTCCCGGTGAGAGTAGGGGTCTGAAAGCTGTCAGAGCGTGCTGAACAGCTAGCATCTCTTTTTGGTTGATGTGCAGACTAATTTGGTTTGGGCTCCAGTGGCCCTGAATGCACCTGCTGTCCAGATGTGCACCCCAGGCATAGTCTGATGCGGCTGTGGTTAGGGTCTGGGCAGCGTGGGGTTGTGTATAGGGAAGTCCCTTGTTGTGGTTGCATGCTGCTGCCCACCAAAGAAACTCTTTCCACAGACAAGGTATTACAGGTATGATAGTTTCCAAGTCCTGAGAATGTTGGCACCAAAGACTTAAGTACCACTGAAGTTTCCTCATATGCAGTCTGGCATATGGAATTAGGAATGCAGGAGGCCATGAACCCTAGAGCCTGCAGGATTTTCATTGTGGATAGCTGGGTTCTGGTGGCCATTTGAGTGAAGTAACCTGTCAGATAGGCTTATTTTTCTGGAGTAAGGAATGATGCCATCTGGGAGGCTGTGTCCAAGCTTCCTCCCAGGAATACAATTTTTTGACTGGGGACTAGTTTGGATTTCTTTTTGTTGACAGTGTACCCCAGGGAGGTTAGAAGGTCCTTTACAAATATCAGGTGCTGCAACAGCTTTTCCTGACTTTCTGCCTGAATTAGGCAATTGTCCAAGTAAGGGTAAATTTGAATATTTCTCTGTCTATAATATGCAAAGGCTGGAGCCAGGCATTTTCTGAAAACTCTGGGAGCAGTGGATAAGCCAACGGGAAGTGCAGAGAACTAATAATGCATAGCTCCTGCCCTGAAATGTAGATATTTCCTGCAGGAGTCCCTGACTGGGATGTGCAGATAGGCCTCCTTTATGGCTAGGGTGGCTAACCAGGCATCTTTGGACAGTATAGGGAGAAGCTGTTGTAGGGTGAGCATTTTGAATTTTGGTACCATCAGGAAGGTGTTTAGAATGGACAGATCTAAGATTGGGCACCGGGTGCCCTCCTTTCTGGGTACCAGGAAAAGTCTGGAATAAAAACCTTGGCCTATCTACTCTGCAGGAAAGGCTGAATTGCCCTTATGGAGAGCAGGGACTGAACTTGGTTTTGTGCCTCTGTCCACTGGTTTGGAGGAAAGTCTGGGAACCGTTTTGGGGTTGGCAGCGTGTGGAAATATTTGTACCCTTGGGATACTATGTTGTGGACCCATCGATTATTGGTGATGGAGATCCAGTTTTTTACATGGCGGGCAAGTTTTCCTACTAGGAGCACAAGCAATTGGGCAGAGGTGAGGAGTGGAGTTGAGAAGTCATTGTGAATTCTTTCCATAAGGGGGTGGCTTAGCACTCCCTGCTTTAGAAGTGGAGATACTCCATTGCTTGGACCTCTGCATACCCTGAGACTGTAATCTGGGGGGGTCCGTTTCCCCTGGGTCTAGTTTGAGATGGCCTTGAGGGGGCTGGAAAGGACCAATGTTTTGAGGGGCAATGCCTACCAAATCCTGGAAGCTGCACTTGCAAAATATCTGTCTGCATATACTTAGCCTTTTCTTCCAAATTTGTTAAAACCTCTTCTGCATTGGTGCCAAACAGATTGTCTTGTTCAGAGGAGCATCCAATAATTTTGATTTGTCATGGTCTGGTAAGGTCTGCTCCTTAAGCCAGGCATGCCTTCTAAGTACAGAACCTGCGACTGCTGCCCTGCAAGATGCTTCTAGATAGTCAAAACCACATTGCAAGGTATGCTTGCTGACTTGGTTTGAAGAATGCATAAGCTCCTGTAATTCTTCATTTTCTGCACAGTCAGGAAAGGTAGATAATTTTTGCTCAAGTCCCATAGTATATAGCTGGTATTTCAGCATGGGGAACTGAAGATTCAAAGCTCTAATGGTGAGAGTTGCAGAGACGTATACTTTTTTACCCCATCTGTCTAAAGCTCGGGAATCCCTGTCCGAGGGGGTAGGATTCTTAGCTGTAGTTGCATTTATTCCTTTAGGTCCTTGGGAGATTACCTCTGGGACAACAGTAGGATTTTTAAGAGAAATTTGTGAGAGTCAGGGACTCTGTAGTATCTGTCAGGTTTTCTTGGAGCAAGGGGTAAAGTATCAGGAGTTAGACTGGATTCCATTCACCCACAACATTCAGAACAGGAGGGATAGCTAAGGGTCTGTGCTGTGGTAAATCAAAAAATTCCCAGACTCTTTTTTTTGTACTGAGGCAATGGAAATGCTCTCTCAAAGTATGTAGGGTTTCACCAAAAGAAAAAACCTCTGGAGGGGAGGCAGAAGGAATGGATTCCTCTGCATCTGAATCCTCATAGGCAGATAAGGGAATGTCTTCATATTCAGAAACATCACAGTTAGACTCTTGGTCAGATAAAGCTGCTGGGGATAAGTCTCTTTCTTTTATCAGGGGAAGGCTGGCTTGCCCTAATCAGCATGATCAGGTTTTCTGCCATTTTAAGCATTTGAGATTGTAACAAGGAAGCAGGTGCTCGAATTTGGGTCATCGTTTTTTTAGGCGTAGCTCATACTCTTTGCCTTAGAAAATCGTTAGTTTAAGAAAAAAACTGAAGACACGAAAGAAGTCGCTGGTTTGTGTCAAATGTCGGTAGTGCAAAGAACTTCCTCAGAAGCTGGTGCCTGTACACCGGCTCCGGACCCATCCAAGGTAGAGATATCTTTAGATTCCGTAATCAAAGAAGAGACTTGTGGCATGCTGGACTCCGAATGGGTCTCAGTAGTGGCCCGCGAATCCATCCAAGGAAAAGTACAGTTTTGTACCTACCATAAATGTAGATGTTCGAGTGTATACCCTGCTGCAGTCATCACACTTGGGTTATCCTGCTGTCAGGTGGTCCCCGCAGTCGGCACGAATTCTAAAGTCTTGGTCCGGCGTCGGTTGCTGTTGCTTCTTCCCTGATGTCAGAGCGCCAGGGGTATATCAGAGGCATCCAACGCCATTTTCTTCAGTTTTTCTTGCACCAGATGATATATATATATATATATATATATATATATATATATATATATATATATATCTTAGGCACAAGCAACTACACTACAGAGGTAGTATAGAATAGAGTGGTAGAGATAAGTTCAGCTAGTTTAGAGGGGATGGAGGGAGGGCACCTGGACTGCAGCAGGGTATACACTCGAACATCTACGTTTATGGTAGGTACAAAACTGTACTATGCTCATCGTGTTACCCTGCTGCAGTCATCAAACTTGGGTAGAATCCCAAAGCTAAGGATGGGCGGTGTAGTCAAACGGGGTTAGAGGAGGCTAGAAGGCCCTGCAAAACTGCAGTGGCGAAGCCAGCTCTAGTCTTAGAGTAAAGTGGTAAGTGGTAATGTTTAGTAAAGGTGTGTATTGAACTCCAAGTTGCAGCTTCCAGAATATCTTTGGTTGGCACCCCCCTGAGGAAGGTTGTAGATGTAGCTGCTGCCCTGGTAGAGTGGGGCCTTATGGTAGCAGGAACTGGTTTTCCATGGCGGGTGTAGCAAAAACGTATGAAATGTCCTATCCATTTGGAAATGGTTTGTTTTGAGATAGCCTTTGCTTGTGATGCTGTAGCATAGGATACAAAAAGCTGGTTAGATTTTCTGAAAATCTTAGTTTTATCCAAGTAGTAACGTAGCTGCCTGTGAATGTCCAAGGAATGCAGGAGTCTTTCTCCTTTGCTCTGTGGATTTGGAAAGAAGGTGGGTAAATGGATGGTTTGATTTAGAGCCACACTGGATACCACCTTAGGCATAAAGGAGGGGTTAGTTCGTAGAGAAACTCTGTCTTGATGAAAAACGAGGAAAGGCTCTACTGCCATTAGTGCCTGAAGTTCTGAAAAGTACAGTTTTGTACCGACCATAAATGTAGATGTTCGTGTACATATGCTGCTGCAGTCATCGCATTTGGGTTATCTTGCCTTCAGGCGGTCCCGCAGTCGGCCTGAAATCCAAAGCCTTGGTCCAGCGTCGGTTGTCGTCGCTTCTTCCCTGACGTCAGTGCGGCAGGGGTATAAAAAGAGGCAGCCGACACCATTTTCTTCAATTTTTCTTGCCCCAGATGTCAGGTGCCCCAAACTACTAGTAAGGCAACATAAGAGGTTTGCAAAACATTCATAAAAGGATAATCAAAAGTGGTAGCTATAAGCAAATACACCATATAGGCACGTATCCTGAAGGTTGTTGAACCTGTAGATGGGAGGAAAACACTGCAAGAAAGTGGGGATGGAGGGAGGGTAACCTGGACTGCAGCAGCATATGTACTCGAACATCCACATTTATGGTAGGTACAAAACTGTACTATGTTCATTGTACTATGCTGCTGCAGTCATCACACTTGGGTTGAGTCCCAAAGCTAAGGTTGGGTGGAAGGAGCTATACTGTGTTGGGTGCAGCTAGGATGCCCTGCAGGACTGCAGTGGCAAAGTCAGCCCTGGATTTTGAGTATAGAGGAAGATGGTAATGTTTGGTGAAGGTGTGCACTGAACTCCAGGTGGCTGCCTTCAGAATATCCTTTGTTGGGACTCCTCGGAGGAATGCTGCTGACGTTGCTGTAGCCCTGGTAGAATGAGACCTAATGCTAGCAGGCACTGGTTTGCCATCGTGAGAGTAGCAAAAGCGGATACAATGAGCTATCCATTTGGAGATGGTCTGTTTGGAAATAGGTTTTTCCCTCTGACCCTGCTGCATAGGATACAAAAAGTTGGTCAGATTTTCTGAAGGCTTTTGTTCTGTCCAAATAGTAGCGTAGCTGTCTGTGAATGTCCAAAGAGTGAAGGAGTTTTTCCCCTTTATTCTGTGGGTTTGGATAAAAGGTGGGCAGGTGTATGGTCTGATTGAGAGCCACACTGGAAACTACCTTTGGCAAGAAGGAAGGGTTGGTTCTTAAAGATACTCTGTCCTGATGGAAAATGAGGAAAGGTTCTACTGCCATAAGTGCCTGCAATTCTGAGACCCTGCGTGCTGAGGTGATTGCCAGTAGTAGAGCTGTTTTCCATGATAAATGTTGTAGATCCGCTGTAAAGGCAGGTTCGAAAGGAGGTAGTGTTAGTTTTTCTAGGACAAAATATAGATCCCAACCTGGAGTTGGTGGTTTTCTGGGGGGTCTTATGTTCTTTGCCCCTCTGAGAAAAGTACAGTTTTGTACCTACCATAAATGTAGACGTCCGATAGAGATGCAACTGCAGTCATAACATATGGGTTGTCCTGCCTCAGGCAGCCCTCGGTCGGCCGAATTACAAAGTCTGGGTCCGGCGTCGGCAGGTGTCGCCTCCTCTCCGACGTCACAACGGCTGGAGTAAAAAGGCATCAGCCGACGCCATCTTCTTCAGTGTTTCCTGCCCCAGATGCCAGGTGCCCTCCTAGGAAGGCTAAATTTGGTGAATGGATAAACGATTCCAGACATGCACAACAGTAATGAACAGATACACCATAGGAGATACCCCCAGCTGATAGGAATAGGGGGGAATGGACCCAAAAGGAAGGAAAAGAGGGGAAGGAGGGATTATGGTAGGTACAAAAAATACAGTTTTGTACCTACCATAAATGTAGATGTCCGATAGATATGCAACTGCAGTCATAACATATGGGTTTGTCCTGCCTCAGGCAACCCTCGGTCGGCCGGATTCAAAGTCTGGGTCCGACGTCGGCTGATGTCGCATTTCTCTCCGACGTCAGAGCGGCAGGAGTACATAAGCATCAGCCGACGCCATCTTCTTCAGTGCTTCTTGCCCCAGATGCCAGGAGCCCTCCAAGGAAGGCTGTAATCAATTTGGAAGAAAAAACAGGTTTCCAGACAAATAAATAAGCAATAAACAGATACACCATAACAGATATCCCCAGCAAGGATAACAGGGAGAGGAGTGGACCCAAGGAATAGAGGGGAAGAAGGGAGGGAAAACCCGACTGCAGTTGCATATCTATCGGACATCTACATTTATGGTAGGTACAAAACTGTACTATGTCCTTCAAGAATGCAACTGCAGTCATAACATATGGGTTGAATACCATAGCTTAGCTGGGGGAGGTGGAAAGCACTAAGAAAAGGATGGTGTAGCTATCAATCCCTGCAGGACTGCCGAAGCAAAGCCTGCTCTGGATCTGGAATATAAAGGAAGGTTGTAGTGTTTGGAGAATGTATGCACTGAGCTTCATGTAGCAGCTTCTAGAATGTCTTTTGTAGGCACCCCTCTTAAGAATGCTGTAGAGGTGGCTGTAGCTCTGGTAGAGTGTGGTCTGATATTGGCTGGTACACTCTTTCCATGGAAGGAATAACAATCTGATGCAATGTCCAATCCATTTTGAGATAGTTTGTTTGGAAACTGCTTTTCCTTGTACTCCAGGGGCGTAAGCTACAAACAGCTGATCAGACTTCCTATTGGCCTTGGTTCTGTCCAGGTAGTAGCGAAGTTGTCTGTGAATGTCCAAGGTATGCAACAGTCTTTCCCCTTTGTTCTCAGGATTGGGAAAGAAAGTAGGCAGGTGAATTGCTTGATTCAAAGAAACCCTAGATACCACTTTTGGCAGAAAGCTAGGGTTGGTTTGTAAGGAGACACTGTCCCTATGAAAGGTAATGAATGGTGGTATGGCCATTAGGGCCTGTAATTCCGAAACCCTTCTTGCTGAGGTAATTGCCAACAGGAAAGCTGTCTTCCATGAGAGGAATTGTAAGTCCACTGAAGCTGCTGGCTCAAAGGGTGGTAGAGTCAGTTTTTCTAGGACAAAGTTGAGGTCCCAAGCTGGTACTGGGGCCTTTTCTTGGTGGCTTGATATTCTTGATTCCTCTAAGAAATTGCCTTAAAGGATGTGAGAACACAGGTGGATCAGTGTTGTATCTAGCTGAAATAGCTGAAGCATGTATCTTTATAGAGGAATATGAGAGTCCTTTCTGTAGCATATCTGCCAAGTATTCCAGGATGAGTGGGATGTTCAATAATGATGCATCATGACCCTTGCTGGTATTCCAAATGCTGAATCTCTTCCATTTTGCTGAATAAACCTTTCTGGTGGATGGTCTGCGGGCTTCTGTTAATATCCGCTGAACTTCCTTGGAGAGAGATAGATTGAGGTTATTCATGGAATCTCCCAAGCTGTTAGCTGGAGCGTCTGAATGTTGGGATGTACGGTCTTGAAGTTGTTTTCAGTCAAAAGATGGGGCCATTGGGGAAGGGCCCATTTTTTGTTGTGGCATATGCTCCGTAGTAGTGGATACCAGTGTTGTCTTGGCCAGTCTGGAGCTATTAGGATCCCTTTTGGCTTCTCTGCTTTGATCTTTAGTAGTACTGTGGTCATCACTGGCAGAGGTGGGAATGCATAAATTTTTAGGAAGTTCCAGTTGAATGAGAGAGCATCTGTTTTCCATGCTTGTGGATGATATGCCCTTGAAGAGAACTTTTGTAGCTGATGATTGAGGTGGGAGGCAAATAGGTCTACTTCTGGCCTGTCCCATGTCGAGGTGAGCCTTATGAAGATTTCTGGATGTAACCTCCATTCGTGGGGATCTAGGAAATTCCTGCTTAGGGTGTCCGCCAGCACATTGTCTTTGCCTGGAACAAACTGGGATTGCAACTGTATGTTTAAGCTCAGTGATTTTTCCCAAAGATTCATTGTCAGTCTGCAAAGGGGGTAAGAATGGGTGCCCCCCTGCTTGTTTATGTACCACATGACAGTGGTGTTGTCTGTCCGTATTAGCAGGTGGCCTTGCTGAAGTTGTTGTCGAAAGGCCTCGATGGCATGCATGACTGCCAGCATTTCTTTTTGATTGATATGCAGATGTGTTTCCTTGAATACACCTGCCCTCCATGTGCGCCCCCCATCCAAGGTCTGAGGCGTCTGTGGTCATAGTTTGTGTTATTTGTGGTTTTTTGAATGACATTCCTGTGTTTGCCTGGCTTACCGAGGCCCACCATAGGAATTCCTTTTGTAGGCATGGAATAAGCGGTATGGTTGTCTCTAGGTTGTTGCTGTGTTGAGACCATAAACTTTTTAGGTACCATTGAAGCTTTCTCATGTGTAGTCTTGCTAATGGAACCAGGAGAATGCATGATGCCATGTAACCCAGGGCCTGTAGGAATCTCCTTGCAGTCATCTGGGTGAGCTTTGCCAAACCTTTGAAATAATGAGTTAACTTCTTTTGCTTGTCTTCTGTCAGGTAAGCCATTTGAGAGGTTGTGTCTAGATTGGCTCCTAAGAAAGTAATTTGCTGGGATGGCTGCAGTCTTGACTTTTGGAAGTTGACTGTGTATCCCAGAGCTTGTAGCAATTGAATGACATAATCCAAGTTTTTTGTCAAAATCAGTTTGTCGTCCGCTTGTATGAGGCAGTCGTCCAGGTAGGTAAATTTGGATCCCCTGGAGCCTGCAATGAGCAATTACTGAAGCCAGGCATTTTGTAAACACTCTGGGCGCAGTAGATCAGCCAAATGGCAATGCTGAGAATTGATAATGCTCTGGCCCTGCAAGAAATCTGAGGTATCTTCTGCAGCTGTGTTTGATAGGGACATGCAGGTATGCCTCCTTGAGGTCCAGAGTAATCAGCCAAGACCCCTTGCCCAGCATGGGAAGGAGTTGCTGTAAGGTCAGCATTTTGAACTTTGGTACTATGAGAAAGGTGTTTAATGCGGACAAATCCAGTATTGGTCTCCATTGTGTTTCTTTTCTTGGAACAAGGAACAGTCTTGAGTAAAACCCCTGGCCTTGTTCTTGTTGTGGAACTTTTTCTATTGCACTGATCTGAGCTAGCAGGGAAATTTGCTTGAAAGCCTCTGCCCTCTGGTTTTGCGGTAGGTTTGGCATGCCTTGTTTCCTTGGTAAGGTATGAAAGTGGAACCTGTAGCCTTGGTCTATAATGTCCAAAATCCATTTGTCCTTTGTCAATCTGTGCCAATTGTCTGAAAACAGAGATAATTTTCCGCCCAAGGGAGCTTCTGCTTGCTCTTTGGTTAGCGGAAGTAGAGGAAAGTCATTGGGATTGTCCCTGTGGGGCAGGATAAGCCCCTGTGTCACTTCTTTGGTTTGCTGGTTGCCATTGTCGTCCCCTGTAGGAACTTCTGTATTGTCCTCTTCCTCGGCCACGCCTGCTTTTGCCCCTTTGAAATCTTTCAGTATTAGGAAAGGACCAGTTTTTTGAAGGCCAATTCCTGCTGAATCTGGGTGGCTGAACCTGGAGGAAATCTTTGACTGTCTGAACTGACTTGGCTTTTTCCTCAATGGTCTTTAATACATCTTTAGCATTAGCACCAAAAGCTTGTTCTTTTCCAAGGGTGCATCAAGAAGTTTTGCCTTAACATGATCTGGTAGAGGTTGTTCTTTTAACCATGCATGTCTGCGAATGACCGCCCCTGTCATAGCTGCCCTACATGAAGCTTCCAATGCATCATATCCACACTGAAGGAAGTGATTGCTAACTTGCTGAGAGTTGTGTACAGCCTCCTGCAAAGACTTCCTATCTAAAGGATCAGGAGAGGCCAAAGTTTTCTGTAAATCATCTAACAGGAAATCCTGATATTGAAACATATGAAAGAGACAATTGAGAGCTCTCATAGATAAAGTAGTGGAGGTGTAAACCTTCTTCCCCCATCTCTCTAACGAACTAGCTTCCCTGTTGGAAGGCAAAGGATTTTTGGAGGTGGAAGATGAAACCCCTTTCGGCCCCTGTGAAATAGTTTCTAAATCAACAGCATGGGCCCTAAAGAAGTGAGAATGTGTTTCAGGAACTCTATAGTATCTGTCCGGCTTGGCAGGAGCAGGAGGGAGAGTATCAGGGGTAACACTGGAGTCCGAGTATAAATCATCCAAAACATCAAGCATAGGAGGTATAGCTAAGGGCCTGTGCTGGGGCTTTTTAAGGAAGGTACGAAGGCGCTTTCTGGAATCAGAAAATTCCTGGCCTTGCCACTTGAAATGTTCCCTCATGGAATGCAGAACTTCCCCAAAAGAAATATCCTCAGGAGGGGAGGCCGAGGGGATGGAGTCCTCTGCATCAGAGTCCTCGTAGGTCTGGAAAGGCTCTTCCTGGCTATCAGAGTGGCCAGAGGCCTCAGAATCTTCATCTGAAGGGAGAGGGTCAGTGGGCTCAACCCTGGGCCTCTTATCAGGAGGAGGCTGGGATCCTCTCTCAGGATGGGCCTGGGAACCTCTGATCATGCAGATTAAGTCTGCTGCCATAGTCATGATTTGTGTCTCAGGAGTAGGTTGAGGTAAGGCTTTTGCAGTAAGGTGCTTAGTCTTGCTGGCTGCCTTAGCACGTGTGTAGGCCTTGATAGACATGGACATGGGAGGCCTAGCAGCTCCACGTGCAGGAGTTACCTTAGCCACAGCAATGGTCTCGGGCATTTCCTCGGTTGCAGTATCTGGAGGAAAATCAATAACTGGCGTCGGTGTGGTCTCCGGTATCGGAGGTATCGGTAATGCGGTGTCTTCGGTTCGGAGCGGTGAAATAACCGCCTCAGAGGGAATCGGGGCACTCGCGGTAGGTTTTGGCGTGGAGTCAGTGGAAGATGCGGGCCGAGGATGGCGGTCCCGGTCTTTACGTTTTTTAGGAGTCTGCGATATCAGTAAGTCCGACGGCATCTTGTAATCGTATTTTTCGCCGAAAAAGTCTTCAGCAAACTCCGCCCGGCGCCTGAGAGTGCGCTTATTGAAGCGAGCACAGGCGGCACAGGCCGAGACGTCGTGGTCTGGGCCAAGGCAAGGAAGGCAGTAAGAATGGAAATCCTTATGAGGTATTTGTTTACCACAAGACAAACAATTAACGTTTTCAGTAATTTCTGACATCGGCTCAGGCAAGAAAATGTCCCCAACGGGGTACTTAGCTTTTTTGATGACTTCGGATCGAAGAATACAGGAGCTGACCGACCGGCACTTGCGAACTGCTTCTGCTTCGGGCACCGCGCGGCAAGAAAGACTGAAGAAGATGGCGTCGGCTGATGCTTATGTACTCCTGCCGCTCTGACGTCGGAGAGAAATGCGACATCAGCCGACGTCGGACCCAGACTTTGGAATCCGGCCGACCGAGGGCTGCCTGAGGCAGGACAACCCATATGTTATGACTGCAGTTGCATTCTTGAAGGACATCTGTACTATGTCCTTCAAGAATGCAACTGCAGTCATAACATATGGGTTGAATACCATAGCCAAGCTGGGGGTGGATGTAGCTAAGAAAAGGATGGTGTAGCTAAAATGCCCTGCAGGACTGCCAAAGCAAAGCCTGCTCGGGATCTGGAGTATAAAGGCAGGTTGTAGTGTTTGGTAAATTTATGCACGGAGCTCCATGTAGCAGCCTCTAGAATGTCCTTTGTAGCCACCCCTCTTAGAAAAGCTGTGGATGTGGCTATAGCTCTGGTGGAGTGTGGCCTAATATTGGCTGGCACACTTTTTCCATGGTAAGAATAGCAGAATCTGATGCAGTGTCCAATCCATTTTGAAATTGTTTGCTTGGAGATTGCTTTTCCCTGCTTTCCAGCAGCATAGGCTACAAACAGCTGGTCAGACTTTCTGGTGGCCTTAGTTCTGTCCAAGTAGTAGCGTAGTTGCCTGTGTATGTCCAAGGTATGTAGCAGTCTTTCCCCTCTATTTTGAGGATTGGGGAAGAAAGTAGGAAGGTGAATAGCTTGATTTAGAGACACCCTGGAAATTACCTTTGGCATTAATGAAGGATTTGTTCTTAGAGAGACTCTGTCCTGATGAAAAATGAGGAAAGGAGGTACTGCCATGAGTGCCTGTATCTCCGAGACTCTTCTTGCTGATGTGACTGCCAATAGAAAAACCATTTTCCATGATAGAAATTGTATCTCTGAGGTTGCTGCTGGCTCAAAGGGAGGAAGAGTTAATGTTTCCAATACGAAATTGAGGTCCCATGCAGGTATTGGTTGCTTTCTGGGAGGCTTGATATTCTTTATCCCTCTCAGGAACTGTCTTAGCAAAGGATGTGAGAACACTGGTGGATCACAATTGTATCTTGCTGAGATTGCTGAGGTATGAATCTTTATGGAGGAATACGACAGTCCAGAATGAAACATTTCTGCCAAGTATTCTAATATCTGAGGTATACTCAGTACTGTTGTATCCTGACCCCTGTTGGCAGCCCAGATGCTGAATCTCTTCCACTTGGCTGAATAGGCTTTTCTGGTGGATGGTCTGCGTGCTTCCAATAAGATGTCCTGAACTGCCTTGGAAAGACTGGAAGCGGAAGGAGTTAAAGTAACCTCCAGGCTGTCAGATGTAATGTTTTCAGGTTTTGGTGAACAGTCCTGTAGTTGTTTTGTGTTAGGAGCGGGGGCCATAGGGGCATAGGCCACGGCTTGGTCCGAGTTATGCTTAACAGCAATGGGTACCAGTGTTGCTTTGGCCAATCTGGAGCTATCAAAATGCCTGTTGGTTGTTCTGCTTTGATCTTCAGGATCACCTTGGTCAACAGTGGCAGAGGAGGAAATGCATAAATTTTTAAGGAGTTCCAACTGAAGGAGAGAGCATCCATTGTCCAGGCTAGTGCATGGTGGGTCCTGGTACAGAACTTTTCCAGGTGATGATTCGTGTGAGACGCAAATAGATCTATGTCCGGTCTTTCCCATGTCTTTGTTATTTGTGAGAAAATGTGTGGATGCAGCATCCATTCGTGTGGATCCAAGAAGTTTCTGCTCAGCTTGTCCGCCAGTACATTGTCCTTGCCTGGTACAAACTGGGATTGCAGGTGTATCTTCAGACTCAGTGTTTTTTCCCAGAGAATCATTGTCAGTCTGCAGAGGGGGTATGAATGAGTCCCTCCCTGCTTGTTTATATACCACATAACCGTGGTGTTGTCTGTCCTTATTAGTAAATGTCCTTGCTGCAGTGATTTTTCGAAACCCTCGATTGCATGCATCACTGCCAGCATCTCTTTTTGGTTTAGGTGCAGATGTCTTTCCTTTGGTGTCCATTGACCTTGAACGCATCTGCCCTCCATGTGCACCCCCCCATCCATGATCTGAGGCATCTGTTGTAATAATTTGACCTGCTTGAGGTCTGTTGAAAGACATGCCTTCGTTTAATTGACTTGCTTGAGCCCACCACAAGAATTCCTTTTGCAGGCATGGAATAAGTGGGATTACGTCCTCCAGGCTTTGGCTGTGTTGGGACCATAAGCTTTTCAAATACCATTGCAGCTTTCTCATATGAAGTCTTGCCAAAGGTATCAGTAGAATGCATGATGCCATGAACCCCAGGGCCTGCAGGAGTTTCCTTGCAGTCAGCTGGGAGAGCTTGGCTAGGCCTTTGAAGTATTCTGGTAACTGCTGTTGTTTTTCCTCTGTGAGGTAGGCCATTTGTGTTTCCGTGTCCAGTTTTGCCCCTAGGAAAATAATCTGTTGGGATGGCAGTAGCCTTGATTTCTGAACGTTGACTGTGTATCCCAAGGCCTGTAGTAGTTGCATGACATAGTCTAAGTTTTTTATTAATGTTGGTCTGTTGTCTGCTTGTATGAGGCAGTCGTCCAGGTAGGGGTATATCTGAATTCCCTGGAGTCTGCAGTGTGCCACTACTGATGCCAGGCATTTCGTGAACACTCTGGGCGCAGTAGATAAGCCAAACGGCAATGCTGAGAATTGATAGTGCTCTGTCCCTGCAAGAAATCTGAGGCATCTTCTGCAGCTTTGTCTGATTGGGACATGCAGGTATGCCTCCTTGAGGTCCAGAGTGACCAGCCAAGACCCCTTGCCCAGCATGGGAAGGAGTTGCTGTAACGTCAGCATTTTGAACTTTGGCACAATGAGAAAGGTATTTAGAGTAGACAAGTCCAGTATAGGCCTCCATTTGTTTTCCTTTCTTGGAACAAGGAACAGTCTTGAATAGAATCCCTGGCCTTGTTCCTGGGAGGTACCTTTTCTATTGCTTTTAAACTTAATAGCTTTGAAACTTGAATGAGTGCCTCTGCCCTTTGATGGTGTGGCAGGTTTGGCATGCCTTGTCTTGTAGGTAAAGTATGGAAGTGGAATCTGTAACCCGTGTCTATTAAATCCAGAATACAACTGTCCTTGGTTAAGATATGCCAGTTCTTTGAGAATAAGGATAATTTTCCGCCCAAGGGTGCTTCTCTCTGAGCCCTTGTAGGCGGTATGAAAGTCAAGCCACTGTGATTGTCCTTGTGGTGCAGCTGGACTGGCTGCAGCACTTCTTTGATTTGTAGGTTGCCATTGGCGTCCCCTGTAGGGGCCTCTGTATTGGCCTCGGCCACGCCTGTTCTTTCCCCTTTGAAACTTGTCCGAGTCTGGGAAGGACCAATTCTTTGAAGGCCAGTTTCTACTGAATCTGGGTGGCTGAACCTGGAGGAAATCCTTGACTGTCTGTACTGACTTAGCTTTTTCCTCAATGGATTTCAACACATCTTGTGCATTAGCACCAAAAAGCTTCTGTTTTTCCAGAGGTGCATCAAGTAACTTTACTTTGACATGGTCTGGCAGTGGCTGATCCTTTAACCAAGCATGTCTGCGTATCACAGCCCCAGTCATAGCTGCCCTACATGAAGCTTCCAATGCATCATAAAGTACAGTTTTGTACCTACCATAAATGTAGATGTCTGAACTGGATAGCATCTGCAGTCATAACAACTGGGTTGTCCTGTCGTCAGGCAGCCCTTCAGTCGGCCGGATTCCAAAGTCCGGGTCCGGCTTCGGCTGATGTCGCACTTCACCCGACGTCATCTCTGCTGGTCTTCGGGTATAAAGGCATCAGCCGACGCCATTTTCTTCAGTGTTTCTTGCCCCAGATGCCAGTTGCCCTCCCTGGAAGGCTAAATTTTGGATAAATGCCAATGTTTGCAAAAGGATAGAAGGCAAACTCAGAAAATAAGCATGTATGTACATATATACAAACAAATACACCATAAGAGACTCCCCCCACCAGCTAGCTATTAGGAGGGTAAATACCCTAGGAGTACCACAGAGGGGAAGGAGGGAGGGTAATCCTGACTGCAGATGCTATCCAGTTCGGACATCTACATTTATGGTAGGTACAAAACTGTACTATGTCCTTCATGGATGCATCTGCAGTCATGACAACTGGGTAGAATACCATAGCCAACTAAGGGGGGAGGAAAAAATAGATTATGGTGAGGTTAGGATCCCTTGCAATACAGCAGTGGCAAACCCTGCTCGGGATCTGGAGTACAAAGGTAAATTATAATGCTTGGCAAATGTATGCACGGAGGTCCAAGTAGCCGCCTCAATAATGTCCTTGGTTGCCACTCCTCGTAAGAAGGCTGTGGTAGTGGCTGTTGCCCTTGTAGAATGAGGCCTTATGTTCTGTGGAATTGGTTTTCCATGGAAGGAGTAACAGAATCGTATGCAATTTCCTATCCATTTGGAGATTGTCTGTTTGGAAATAGCTTTTCCTTCTCTTCCTGTTGCATAGGCTACAAAAAGCTGGTCAGTTTTTCTGTTACTTTTGTTCTGTCCAGGTAGTAGCGTAACTGTCTATGTGCATCCAAGGTATGCAGCATTCTTTCGGCCTCTGTGTTGAGGGTTGGGGAAGAAGGTAGGAAGGTGGATTGCCTGGTTTAAAGACACTCTGGATACCACCTTAGGCATAAATGTAGGATTAGTCCTCATGGACACTATCTTGGTGGAAGATTAGGAAGGGCTGTACTGCCATTAGGGCCTGAAGTTCAGACACCCTCCTTGCTGAGGTTATTGCCAGTAGGAAAGCAGTTTTCCACGATAGATGCTGTAGCTCTGCTGTTGCTGCTGGCTCAAAAGGTGCAGTGCCAGCTTTTCTAGTACAAAGTTCAAATCCCAAGCTGGCAATGGTGGTTTCCTAGGGGGTTTTACATTCTTAATCCCTCTGAGGAACTGCCTGAGTAAAGGATGTGAAAAGACAGGTGGATCAAAGCTGCATTCTGCTGAAATAGCTGATGCATGTATCTTGATGGAGGAGTAGGACAGGCCTGTATGCAGAAGTTCTGCCAAATACTCCAGAATGTTAGCCATATCTATATTTGACACATCCTTTCCTCTTTCAGCACTCAAAATGACAAATCTTTTCCATTTTCCTGCATAGTTCCTTCTTGTTGAAGGTCTGCGGGCTTCAAGGATAATGTCTTTCACCCTTTGGGAAAGTTCTGGATTAGTTGTTGCTATGTAATGTTCCATGCAGTCAGTTGCAACGTTTTTAGGTTTGGATGCATGATGTTGTAGTTGATCTGAGTTAACATCAAAGGCCTCAGGGGTATTGACCACATCTTGTCCCGAGACATGCTCCTTAGCAATGGGTACCAGTGTTGTCTTGGCCAGTTTGGAGCTATCAGGATTATCGTTGGACGCTCCTCCTTGATTTTTAGTAATACCTTGTGTAGCAAGGGAAGAGGTGGGAATGCATATGCTGTCAGACCTTTCCAGCTGAAGGAGAGCGAGTCCACTTTCCATGCAAGTGGGTGGAATGTCCTTGTGCAGAATTTTTTGAGCTGGTGATTGAGAGGGGAAGCGAATAGATCTATCTGTGGCATTCCCCATTTCTTTGAGATGGTCTTGAAGATGTCCGGGTGTAGCATCCATTCGTGAGCATCCGAGGTGGTTCTGCTTAACATGTCTGCTAGAGTATTCTCCTTCCCTGGTACAAATATTGCCTGTAACTGGATGTTGCAGCTGAGTGCCAGGTTCCAAAGGTCCAAGGTCATTCTGCACAGGGGGTATGAATGAGTGCCTCCCTGTTTGTTGATGTACCACATGACAGTGGTGTTGTCTGTCCTTATCATCAATTGGCCTTCTTTGAGGAATGGTCTGAAGTTTTGGATTGCCAGTTTTACTGCCAGCATTTCTTTTAGGTTGATGTGCAGGTGAAGCTGGTCCTGCCCATAATCCTTGTGCGCATTTGCCCAGCATGTGAGCCCCCATCCTAGGTCTGAGGCGTCTGTTGTGATGGTTTGGCTTGCTTGATAGTTGTGAAAGGGTAGGCCTGGGTTTGACTGGCATGCTTGAGCCCACCATAGGAACTCCTGTTTTAGGCATGGTATTAGTGGAATTTCTGCTTCTAGGCTGTGCCTGTGTTGGGACCATAAATTCTTTAGGTACCACTGTAGTTTTCTCATATGTAGCCTGGCATGTGGAACTAAGATTATGCATGATGCCATGAAGCCCAGGGCCTGCAGAACTTTTCTTGCTGTTAGCTTGTTCCGTCTTGTTAGTGCCAAGAAGTAAAGAGGGAGTTCTTTTTGCTTTTCTGTAGTTAGGAATGCCATTTGTTTTACTGTGTCCAATTCTGCGCCCAAGAATGTCCTTGTTTGGGATGGTATCAGCCTTGACTTTTGTAAATTGACTGTGTATCCCAGAGCTTGTAGCAAGTAAATGACCCTTTGTAAATCTGTTGTCAGCTTGCTTGGGTTGTCCCTTGTAGCAGACAGTCGTCCAGGTATGGATAAATTTGAATTCCTGTAGTCTGCAGTGGGCGATCACTCATGCCAGGCATTTTGTGAATACTCTGGGCAGTAGATAAGCCAAAGGGCAATGCTGAGAATTGATAGTGCTCTGATCCTGCAAGAAATCTGAGGTATCTTCTGCAAATTGGTCGGATGGGGACGTGCAGGTATGCCTCCTTGAGATCTAGAGTTACCAGCCAACACTCCTTGCCCAGCATGGGAAGAAGTTGCTGTAGAGTCAGCATTTTGAATTTTGGGACAATGATGTATGTATTTAAGGTGGACAGGTCGAGAATAGGTCTCCAACTTTTTTCCTTTCTTGGAACTAGGAATAGTCTGGAGTAAAATCCTTTGCCTTGTTCTGTTCTTGGAACTCTTTCCACAGCTCTCATCTTTGTTAATTGCATTATCTGTTGTAGAGCTTCTGTTTTTGATTTGGAGGCAGGTTTGGCATTCCTCTTTGACTGGTAAAGTGTGGAAGTGGAACCGTAACCTTGGTCTATGGTTTGCAAAATCCACTTGTCTTTTGTGATATAGTGCCAGTTCTTTGAAAATAAGGTTAATTTTCCGCCTAATGGTGCTGCTATTTGTTCCCTGGTAGGCGGAGTTAGAATCAAGTCACTGTTGTTGTGCTGTTGTAGTGGTAGTGGCTGTGTCTGTGCCTCTGTTATTACCTTGCCACTGTCGTCCTCTGTAGGCACCCCTTCTGGATTGATTTCTGCCTCTGGAACGTCTATTCCTGCCCCTTTGGGATCTTGTGGAGTCAGGAAAGGACCAGTTTTTGGCAGGCCAGTTCCTGCTAAACCTTGGGGGCTGAACCTGCAAGAAATCTTTTACTGTTTGGACAGATTTTGCCTTTTCTTCCATTTTCTTCATTACCTGCTGGGCAGGCGTACCAAACAAACTGGCCTTATCCATAGGAGCATCTAATAACTTAGCTTTAACATGATCCGGTAAGACCTGTTCCTTCAGCCATGCATGTCTTCTTATCACTGTGCCAGTCATGGCTGATCTAAATGAAGCCTCCAGTGCATCATAGCCACATTTCAGTGAATGGTTACTAACCTGTTGTATGTTATTTACCATCTCTAATACATATTTCTTATCTATAGAGTCATCAGAGGATAGCTTTTTAGTTAACTGATCAAGCATAAACTCTTGGTATTGTATCATGTGAAACTGACAGTTTAAAGCTCTGGCTGAGAGAGTAGCTGAGGTGTAAACCTTTTTGCCCCATCTGTCTAAAGACCTGGCTTCCCTTTCAGAAGGAATAGGATTTTTTGCTGTGGTCGAGGCCCCTGGGATATAGTTTCGGGGTCTGCAAGTGGGGCCTTGTATAGGTGATGATGGGTGTCTGGTACCCTGTAAAATCTATCTGGTTTGGCAGGGGCTGGAGGTAAAGAATCTGGTGCAGTGCAGACATCATTAAAAGCATCGTCCACAACAGATAGGACAGGAGGTATAGCTAAGGGCCTATGTTGTGAAAGGTGTAGAAAGGTCCTAAGTCTTTTTCTGGAATCTGAGTAATCCTGTTGCTGCCATTGGAAATGTTCTCGCATGGCATGCAAGGTTTCCCCAAAGGAGAATTCTTCTGGTGGGGAAGCAGCTGGGATGGATTCTTCAGCATCTGAGTCTTCATAATTGGAGAAAGGAGCCTCTGGCTGGTCTGTAATATCTGAGTCATCCGCAGAATCATCAGAGGACCCAGGCTCTGGGGGCTCTGCTCTAGGTCTCTTCTCTGGGGGCTGCGAGGCCCTGTCTGGGTGAGACTGAGATCCCCTAATTAAGGTTATTAAATCTTCTGCCAGAGTAAGCATTTGTGCACTAGAAGTGGGCCTGGTTGAGGGGGGCTTAACAGGCACTGATTTAGTAGACTTGGCTGCTTTAGCCCTGGCAAAGGCCTTAATTGACATGGCTGCAGGAGGCCTAGCAGCACCACGTGCTGGGGTAGAGACATCCAAAGGGATGGTGTCTGATAAGTCACTAGGAACCACTGGAGTAGGTAAAATATCTGAGGTCGATTCAAGTAATGTAGCAGGAACCTCAGAAGTAGTCATAGATTCAGCTGTGCTTTGATCAGTTTTCTCGGTTTCGGCCGAAACAGAGACACTCGCGGTTTGCTTAACCATGGTTTCGGCCGAAACCGTGGACCGCGAGTGTCGGTCTTTCTCTTTGCGTTTTTTCACAATTTGGGAAGTCGGAGGATCCGACGGCATAATGTACGCAAAATCAGAACCGAAAAACTGTTCAGCAAACTCCGACAGACGCCTAAGCGTTCGTCGGTTGAATGAAGCACAGGCCGAACAGGCTGCTACGTCGTGGTGTGGGCCTAGACAAGGCAAACAGTAAGAGTGGAAATCTTTATGAGGTATTTGTTTCCCACAAGTTAAACAGTTATTGACTTTTTCTGACATCGGCTGAGGCAAGAAAGAGTCCCCAACGGGGTACTTAGCTTTTAGAAGTCTTCGAAGTAGTATTCGGTAGTAGTAATCTCTGGATCCGACCGACCGGCAATTGCGAACAGCTTCTGCTTCGGGCGCCACGCGGCAAGAAAGACTGAAGAAAATGGCGTCGGCTGATGCCTTTATACCCGAAGACCAGCAGAGATGACGTCGGGTGAAGTGCGACATCAGCCGAAGCCGGACCCGGACTTTGGAATCCGGCCGACTGAAGGGCTGCCTGACGACAGGACAACCCAGTTGTTATGACTGCAGATGCATCCATGAAGGACATCCACACTGAAGAAAATGACTGTTAACCTGCTGAGTGTTATTGTATGTGATCCTGCAATGCCTTTCTGTCAATAGGCTCAGGAGAGGCTAACTTTTTCTGCAAATCATCCAGTAAAAAATCCTGGTACTGAAACATGTGAAAAAGGCAGTTAAGAGACCTCATGGCTAGGGTGGTAGAGGTATAAACTTTTTTACCCCATCTCTCCAAAGACCTGGCCTCCCCATCCGCTGGCAAAGGATTCTTGGCAGTGGAGGTAGCCACTTCCTTGGGACCCTGTGAAATAGTTTCTAAATCCACGGTGTGGGTCTTAAAAAGATGTTTGTGAGTGTCAGGGACTCTAATATCTGTCTGGCTTGACAGGAGCAGGGGGGAGCGAGTCAGGGTTAGCACTGGAATCGGAGAAAACATCATCCAAAACATCCATCACAGGAGGAATAGCTAAAGGTCTGTGCTGGGGAAGCTTTAGGAAGGTACGGAGCCTTTTCCTGGAATCAGAGAATTCCTGACCCTGCCATTGGAAATGCTCCCTCACTGAGTGCAGGACTTCACCAAAAGAGAAATCCTCTGGAGGAGAGGCAGAGGGAATTGATTCCTCAGCATCAGAGTCCTCATAGGCCTGGAAGGATTCTTCTTGAATATCTGAATGCTCAGAATCCCCAGTGGCCTCATCTGAAGAGAGGTTTTCAGTCTGCTCAGTTCTAGGCCTTTTCTCGGCAGGAGGCTGAGAACCTCTGTCTGGGTGAGGCTGAGACCCCCTGATAAGGGAAATTAGGTCTGCAGCAAGAGACATAATCTGTTTATCAGAAGAGGGGGCCTGGACAGCAGGATTAGGATGGGCCTTGGCCTGGCTGGCGGCCTTAGCACGTGCAAAGGCCTTGATGGACATAGATACAGGAGGCCTAGCAGCCCCACGTGCAGGAGTGACCTTGTCCACCGGAATGGTGTCGGGTAAATCCAGAACTTCGATATCCGGAGGAAAATCAACAACCGGCACCAGAGAGATCTCCGGGACCGAAGGACTAGTCGTCGGCCTGGAGCGGCTGGATTACCGCTTCCGCAGGGACCGAAACACTAGTGGAGGGTCTAGGCGTAGTATCGGTGGAGGACGCAGGCCGAGGATGCCGGTCCCGGTCCTTACGTTTTTTGGAAGATTGATCTGTCGGTAGATCCGACGGCATGGTATATGCGAATGATTCGCCAAAGAAGTCTTCAGCAAATTCTGCCCGGCGCCTGAGAGTGCGCTTATTAAAGCAAGCACAGGCCGAGACGTCGTGGTCTGGGCCCAGGCAAGGAAGACAGTAAGAATGGAAGTCCTTATGAGGTATTTGTTTACCACAAGACAAACAATTATTAACTTTCTCAATTTGTTCTGACATCGGCTGAGGCAAGAAAAAATGTTCCCCAACGGGGTACATAGCTTTTTGATGACTTCGGTACTGAAAACACAGGAGCTGACCGACCGGCACTTGCGAACTGCTTCTGCTTCGGGCACCGCGCGGCAAGAAAGACTGAAGAAGATGGCGTAGGCCGATGCCTTTATACTCCAGCCGTTGTGACGTCGGAGAGGAGGCGACACCTGCCGACGCCGGACCCAGACTTTGGAATTCGGCTGACCGAGGGCTGCCTGAGGCAGGACAACCCATATGTTATGACTGCAGTTGCATTCTTGAAGGACATCTGCCTAAGTAAAGGGTGAGAGTAAATGGAAGGATCCGTATCATAATGAGCGGAAATTGCTGAAGCATGGATCTTTATAGATGAAAAAGAAAGTCCCTTGTGTAGCATCTCAGATAAATATTGGAGCATTTGTGGAATGCTTGGGATGCCAGAATCTAGACCTTTGGCCTGGTTCCATGCACAAAAACGTTTCCATTTGTCTGAATAAGTTTTTCTGGTGCTGGGCCTCCTGGCCTCCAGAATGACATTCAGGACATCCTTTGAGAGGAGAGTAGATTGGTAGTTTAAGGCATCTTCCATGCAGCTAGGTTTAAGGTTCTGAGTTGGTTGTGAAGTATCTGAGAGTTTTGTTGAGTCAAGAGTTTGGGGAGTTGAGGTAAGATCCATGGAGGGCTGTGAGTCAGGCTTCGTAATAGTGGGTACCAGTGCTGACGTGGCCAGTCCGGGGCAATGAGGATCATCTGTGGTCTCTCTGATCTGACTTTCAGTAGTACCTTTGTCAGTAGAGGCAGAGGAGGGAATGCGTAGACTGACAGTGCTGCCCAGCTGAATGAAAGGGCATCCACTTTCCAGGCCAGGGGATGATAAGTCCTTGTGCAAAACTTTTGTAGCTGGTAATTGCTGAATGAGGCAAACAGATCTATGTCTGGTGGACCCCATGTTTGAGTTATCACTGCAAATACTTGTGGGTGTAGTCTCCATTCGTGAGGATTTGTCAACTTTCTGCTTAATTAGTCTGCCAATAAATTCTCCTTTCCTGGCAGGAATTGTGCTTGCTACTGTACTTGGTAAGTTAATGCTGTGTTCCACAAGGCCATTGCCTGCCTGCATAACCGGTAGGAGTGAGTTCCTCCTTGTTTGTTTATGTACCACATTACTGTGGTGTTGTCTGTCCTTATTAGAAGTTGTCCTGGATGCAAAAGGTCCTTGAAGGCTGTTAGTGCGTTTTGCAAGGCTAGCATCTCTTTTTGATTGATGTGCAGATTTGCAGACCATTTGCCCTGTATGCATTGTCCTGCCATATGTGCACCCGAGGCATAGTCTGATGAATCTGTTGTCAAAGTTTGGTATGCTGGAGGTAGTACAAAAGGGAGACCCTTGTTTGCTTGGCATGCTTGAGCCCTCCATAGAAACTCTTTTTGAAGGCAGGGAATGAGAGGTATAATCGTTTCTAGGCTGTGCCTGTGCTGGGACCATACACTTTTCAGGTACCATTGTAGCTTTCTCACATGCAGCTTTGCATATGCAATTGGTTGAATGCAGGATGCCATGTACCCCAATGCCTGCAGGAATTTCCTTGCAGTGAGCCAGGTAAAAGTTGCCATCTTTTTGAAGTATTGAGCCAGATGTGTTTGCTTGTCTGGCATGAGGTAAGCCATCTGGGTAGTTGTATTTAAGCTGGCACCCAGGAAAATTATTTCTTGTGAGGGTATTAGTTTTGACTTCTTTTTGTTTATTGTGAACCCTAGGCAACTTAGCAGTTTTATTACAAAATCCAGATGCTGCAGTAGGATGTCTTTGGTGTCAGCTTGGATCAGGCAGTCGTCCAGATAAGGATAAATTTGAATCCCTTGTTGTCTGCAGTAAGCAATTACTGATGCCAGGCATTTTGTGAATACTCTGGGCGCAGTAGATAAGCCAAAGGGCAATGCAGAGAATTGATAATGCGCTGTATCTGCCAAAAATCTGAGGTATCTTCTGCAATCTTGTCTGATAGGGACATGCAGGTACGCCTCTTGGAGGTCCAACGTTACCAGACAGGACTCCTTGCCCAGCATGGGAAGAAGCTGCTGTAAAGTGAGCATTTTGAATTTGGGTATCTCCAGATAAGTGTTTAGAACTGAAAGGTCTAAGATGGGTCTCCAGGCTTTGTCCTTTCTTGGTACAAGAAACAGTCTTGAGTAAAAACCTTTACCTTGTTCTTTGATAGGTACCTTCTGAATTGCTCTTAAATCCATGAGGGCTGTAACTTGTCTTTGAGCCTCTGCCCATTGGTTTGTTGGCAGATTTGGCATGCCTCTCATCCGTGGTAAAGTGTGTAGGTGAAATCTGTAGCCTCGGGTAATAATATCCAAAACCCATTTGTCCTTTGTTATGATGTGCCAGTTTTGTGCGAAGAGAGCCAGTTTTCCTCCTATAGGTGCTGCCTGGGCAATCTTGCTTGGCAAGCGAAGAGGAAAGTCATTGTGTTTGCTTCCTGAAGGGTTGAGATCTGTCATCTCCCCCTCTGAGATGATGCTTGCCATGGTCTAGGTGTATAGGAGCCTTGTGTCTGGCCTCTGCCCCTAGGGCGTCTGTACCTGCCCCTTTGGGGTCCGTCTGTAGCAGGAAAGGACCAGTTCTTTGATGGCCAGTTTCTGCTGAAGCGTGGAGGCTGTACCTGCAAGAAATCTTTAACTGTTTGCATTGATTTTGCTTTTTCTTCCATTTTATTTAAAACCTCCTCTACCTTGACACCAAATAACGCATCCCTTTGCAGTGGAGCATCCAGTAGCTTTGTTTTGACATGTTCTGGTAAAGTTTGCTCTTTTAACCAAGCATGCCTACGTATAACAGATCCTGTAACAGCTGCTCTACATGAGGCCTCCAAAGAATCAAAACCACATTGCAGGGTATGCTTTCCCACCTGGCTCTGCTGCATGCAACAAATCTTGTATCTCTTTGAAATTTGGCTGTTCTGTTTGAGGGCTCATTTTCTGTTTTAATTGAGTAAGCAGGTACTGCTGGTATTGAATAATATGAAATTGGTAGTTTAATGCCCTCGTGGCTGGAGTGGCAGACATGTAAACTTTTTCCCCCCATCTTGCTAATTAATGCTCTGGAATCTCTTTCATCAGGAAGAGGATTTTTAGCTGTAGAGGCCTTAACCCCCTTGGGACCCTGGGAAATGGTTTCTGGGTCTGCTGGAGGGCTTCTATACAAAAACTTATGAGAGTCAGGAACTCTGTAATATCGGTCAGGCTTGACTGGAGCTGGTGGTATGGAATCTGGGTTTAGACTAGATTCATTATAAACATCATCCAGAATGTCTAAGACTGGTGGAATAGCTAGGGGTCTATGTTGAGGAAGAAAAAGAAACTCTCGGAGTCTTTTCTTCGAATCAGAATAATCTTGGCCTTCCCAGTGGAAATGCTCTCTCATGTTGTGCAGGGTTTCTCCAAAAGAAAAATCTTCAGGAGGGGAAACAGAGGGGATAGAGTCTTCTGCATCAGAGAATTCATAAGAAGGGAAGGGGTAATCCTGTTCCTCTGAGTCTGCTGAGGAAATGGATTCCTGGTCAGATGGAGGGTAATCTTCCTCCAGCCTAGGCCTTTTGTCAGGAGGCGGTTGTGAACCCCTTTATAAGGGTGATCAGGTCCTCCGCCATATTTTAAGCATCTGTTTTTTAGGCACTGGGGCCTGTGTGGTAGTCTGTGGACTCAGTTTTTTAACTTTTGTCATCGCTTTAAGTTTAGCGTAAGATTTAACCGAGAGAGTCGTCGGTTTAAATACACCTTTGGAAGCCGAAGGCCTGTCCCTAGTATCCGGGTCGCCAGCCATGGCGTCCGCGTGTTGAGAAGGATCAGGCTCCAGAGGCCCGGTAGTCTCTGTCTGCGAGGTAGTCGAATATTCTGAATCCGCGGTAGTCAGGGGCTGCGTAGGCGCCTCACCGAGTACCGGGGATCCGGAGGCAGGCCTAACTGAGACCTCGGTTTCTTGTCTAGGCCTAGGCTGCCTGTCTTTGTCCTTGCATTTTTTGTACATAGCTGATGTCGGATACTCCGATGACATAATATAATTGAATCTTCTACCAAAATAATGTCGGGCGGTATCAGCCCGACGCTTGATAGTGCGTTTATTGAACCTAGCGCAAAACCGACAACCAGAGACGTCGTGGTCTGGGCCTAGGCAAGGAATACAATAGGAATGGAAATCCTTATGAGGTATTTGTTTCCCACAAGTAATACAATTATTAACTTTGACATCGGTCTGAGGCAAGAAAAGTTTCCCCAACGGGGTACTTAGCTTTAAAGAAGACTTCGGCTGAAATTCTGTTCGGAAATCTCAGGAGCTGGCCGACCGGCACTTGCGAACTGCTTCTGCTTCGGGCACCATGCGGCAAGAAAGACTGAAGAAAATGGCGTTGGCTGCCTCTTTTATACCCCTGACGCACTGATGTCAGGGAAGAAGCGACGACAACCGACGCCGGACCAAGGCTTTGGAATTCAGGCCGACTGCGGGACCGCCTGACGGCAGGATAACCCAAGTGTGATGACTGCAGCAGCATAGTACGATGAACATCTCTTCTAGCTGAAGTGATTGCTAGCAGCAGGGTAGTCTTCCATGATATAAACTGTAAGTCAGCTGAGAAAGCTGGCTCAAAAAGGAGGTAGCGTGAGTTTTTCCAGAACGAAGTTGAGGTCCCAAGAAGGTGTTGTTGCTCTCCTGGGAGGCCTAATGTTCTTGGCCCCTCTGAGAAACTGCTTAAAAGTGGATGTGAAAATAAGGGAGGATCCGTGTTGTAGTGAGCAGAAATGGCTGAGGCGTGGATTTTAATAGATGAAAAAGAAAGCCCTTTGTGTAACAACCCAGTTAGATATTGCAGAATCTGAGGTGTTGAAGGGTATTTTGGCCTTTGGCTTGGTTCCAGGCGCAAAACCTTTTCCATTTGTCTGAGTAGGCTTTTCTGGTGCTGGGTCTTCTGGCCTCCAGAATAACTTCCATAACAGCTTGTGAGACAGGAGCTGGCTGGTTGCTTAGGTGATTTGCCATGCAGCCAAGTTTAAGGTTTTCAGCTGGCTGTGTAGAATCGGATTGTCTTGCTGTGTAAGCAGGTGGGTAATTTGTGGTAGAATCCATGGTGGGCCCTGGGCCATATTCCTTAATAGTGAGTACCAGTGCTGGTGTGGCCAGTCTGGAGCAATGAGTATCATTCGGGGTCTCTCCATCCTGACTTTCAGTAGCACCTTTGTGAGAAGGGGTAGTGAAGGAAAGGCATATACCGTTAGCATCTTCCAACTGAATGAGAGTGCGTCCACTTTCCAAGCTTGATAGTGAAAAGTCCTTGTGCAAAACTTTGTTAGCTGATAGTTTTGAGGGCTGGCAAACAGGTCTATGTCTGGGAGCCCCCATTTTTGAGTTATCATTGCGAATACTTGTGGATCCAGTTTACACTCGTGGGGATCCATGATGTTTCTGCTTAGGTCGTCCTGTGTAGGAACCTGTTGAATGGCTCTCATGTCCATGAGAGCTGTAATTTGTTTTTGAGCCTCTGCCCATTGATTTGCTGGCAGGTTTGGCATTCCTTTTATCCTTGGTAAAGTTTGAAAGTGGAATCTGTATCCTTGAGATACAATATTTAGGACCCATTTGTCTTTTGTGATGATGTGCCAGTTGTCTGCAAAAAGTGCTTATTTTCCTCCCAAGGGAGCTGCCAAGAGGGATTTGCTTGGCAGTCTGAGGGGTAAGTCATTGTGTTTGTCTTCTGATAGTTTGAGACCTGTCTTCTCCTCCTTCCTGGGTTGTGGCACCCCATTGTCGAGGCTTGTAAGAGCCTTGTGACTGACCTCTGCCCCTTGGGCGTCTGTATTTGCCCCTCTGTGGTCTGTCAGAAGCTGGAAAGGACCAGTTTTTGGTTGGCCAATTTCTGCTGAAACGAGGGGGTTGAACCTGTAAAAAATCCTTGACCGTCTGCATAGATTTTGCCTTATCCTCCATTTTCTTTAAAACCTCTTCTGCTTTTACACCAAATAAAACATCCTGCTGTAAAGGTGCATCCAATAACTTGGCTTTAACATGATCAGGTAAAGTTTGTTCTTTTAACCAAGCATGCCTACGTATGACAGACCCTGTCACTGCTGCTCTACAAGAAGCTTCCAATGAATCAAATCCACATTGCAAAGTATGTTTTCTCACTTGTTCAGCTGCATGCAACAAATCTTGCATTTCGTTGTAATCAGGCTGCTCTGTGTGTGTGATCATTTTTTGTTTTAATTGAGACATCAAATATTGTTGATATTTCAACATGTGAAACTGGCAATTTAAGGCCCTCATAGCTAGAGTAGCTGAGGTATATACTTTCTTTCCCCATCTGTCTAGTGCTCTAGAATCCCTTTCAGAGGGTACAGGATTTTTAGCAATAGAGGCCTTAACCCCTTTGGGACCCTGGGAAATGGTTTCTGGGTCAGCAACAGGGCTTTTATATAGGAATTTGTGAGAGTCAAGGGACTCTGTAGTATCTGTCTGATTTGGCTGGTGCAGGAGGTAGTGAATCTGGGTTAAGGCTAGATTCTGAATAAACATCATCACAATGTCTAACACAGGTGGAATAGCAAGTGGTCTGTGCTGGGGTAGTAAAAGGAACTCTCGGAGCCTTTTCTTAGAATCAGAGTAATCCTGGCCTTCCCAGTGGAAATGTTCCCTCATGGTATGTAAAGTTTCCCCAAAAGAGTAGTCTTCTGAGGGAGATGCTGAAGGAGACTCTTCAGCATCAGAGTCTTCATAAGGGGGAAAAGAATATTCCTGTTCCTCAGAAGAATCTGAGTAAATTTAAACCTGGTCAGAGGAAGCGTAGTCCTTCTCCTGTCTAGGCCTTTTATCAGGAGGGGGATGGGAACCCCTGATTAGGGTAATTAAGTCTACAGGCATATTAAGCATCTGTTTCTTAGGCATGGGGCCTTGTACTGGAGACTGCTGTACAGTCTTCTTTGCTTTTAAAGGAGTTTTCAGCTTTGCATAGGATTTAATAGCGAGTGTAGTAGGTCTGAAGACATCTTCTGCAACTGAAGGAGTTTCAACTGCACCGGAATCTCCTTCAGCCATGGAGTCGAAGGGCCAAAAGATAAAGGTTGTGGAGGCTTAGCAATCTCCGCTTGGGAATCGGATGCCGCCTGGGGTTCTAAAATCAGTGGTCGTCAGGGGCTGCGAAGGTACCTCATGGAAAACCAGAGAACTGGCGATTGGCCTAGCAGAGGGCTCGGAGTCTGGTTTGGGTCTCGGCTGCCTGTCCTTATCTTTGCGTTTTTTATGCATTCCGGTCGTCGGCTGCTCCGATGGCATGGTATAATTAAATTTCCTACCAAAATAATGTCGGGCGAAATCAAACTGACGTTTTATAGTTTGTTTGTTAAACCTAGCACAAAACCGACAACCTGTGACGTCGTGGTCTGGGCCTAGGCAAGGAATACAATAAGAATGAAAGTCCTTATGAGGTATTTGCTTCCCACAAGAAATGCAATTGTTAACTTTTTCTGACATCGGACTGAGGCAAGAAAAGGTTCCCCAATGGGGTACTCAGCTTTACGGCAAGAAAAGGTTCCCCAACGGGGTACTCAGCTTTACTGAAGACTTCGGTCTGAAATTCGATTTGAAAATCTCAGGAGTCGGCCTACCGGCACTTGCGAACTGCTTCTGCTTCGGGCAAGAAAGACTGAAGAAAATGGCGTCAGATTGCTCTTATATACCCCTGGTGCACTGACGTCAGGGAAGAAGTGACAGCAACCGACGCCAGACCAAGACTTTGGAACTCTGGCCGACTGTGTGACCGCCTGACGGCAGTATAAACGAAGTGTGATGACTGCAGCAGTGTAACACGATGAACATCTGCTGGGGACAAGTCTTTTTTCCTTGTAGAAGGGGGTAGGATGGCTTCCCCTAATAAGCATGATGTGGTCTTCTGCCATTTGAAGCATTTGAGATTGAGGCATGGAAGCAGGTGCCTGAGTTTGGGGTCGTCGTTTTTTTTAGGCATAGTTCATACCCTGGGCCTTAGAAAAGTACAGTTTTGTACCTACCATAAATGCAGATGTTCGAGTGTTAACCCTGCTGCAGTCATCACAGTTGGGTTATTCTGCCGTCAGGCGGTCCAGCAGTTGGCCTGAGTTCCAAAGTCTTGGTCCGGCATCGGTTGCTGTCGCTTCTTCCCTGACGTCAGTGCGCCAGGGGTATATAAGAGGCATCTGATGCCATTTTCTTCAGTTTTTATATATATATAAAAATAAAACAATACCTTCAGGCACAAGCAAAATACACCACAGAAGTTGTATAGGATAGAGTGGCATAGTTAAGTTCAGCAAGTTCAGAGGGGATAGAGGGAGGGTAACCTGGACTGCAGAAAGGTGAACACTCCAACATCTACATTTATGGTAGGTACAAAACTGTACTATGTTCATCGTGTTACCCTGCTGCAGTCATCACACTTGGGTTGAATCCTAAAGCTAAGGATGGGTGCTGGAGTTAAACAGGGTTAGAAGAAGCTAGTAGGCCCTGCAAAACTGCAGTGGCAAAACCAGCTCTAGTCTTAGAATATAGGGGTAAGTGATAGATTTTGGTGAAGGTGTGCACTGAACTCCAAGTTGCAGCTTCCAGAATATCCTTGGTTGGCACTCCCCTGAGAAAGGCTGCTGATGTAGCTGTAGCCCTGGTGGAGTGTGACCTAATGTTAGCAGGTACCGGTTTCCCATGATGCTTGTAGCGGAAACGTATGCAATGCTCTACCCATTTAGGACATGGTCTGTTTTGAAACAGCTTTTCCTTGTGATCCTGCAGCATAGGCTACAAAGAGCTGCTCAGATTTTCTGAATACCTTAGCTTTATCCAAGTAGTAACGTAATTGCCTGTGAATGTCCAAAGAGTGCAAGAGTCTTTCTTCTTTGTTCTGGGGATTTGGGAAAAAGGTGGGCAAATGAATGGTTTGGTTTAGGGCCACACTGGATACCACCTTTGGCATAAAGGTAGGGTTAAGTTCGTAGAGAGACTCTGTCTTGATGAAAAATGAGGAAAGGCTCCACTGCCATTAGTGCCTGTAGCTCTGAGACTCTTCTAGCTGATGTTATTGCTAGTAGGAGGGCAGTTTTCCATGAAAGAAATTTTAAATCAGCTGAAAACACTGGTTCAAAGGGCGGCAGTGTAAGCTTTTCCAGAACAAAGTTGAGATCCCAAGTAGGTGTTGGTGCTCTCCTGGGCGGTCTTATGTTCTTAGCCCCTCTGAGGTACCATCTTAGGAGTGGATGTGAGAATAAAGGAGGATCCGTGTTGTAATGAGCTGAAATTGCTGAGGCGTGGATCTTAATAGATGAAAAGGAAAGTCCTTTGTGCAACATCTCAGTTAAATATTGTTGAATCTGAGGAATGTTTGGATCAAGGGGATTTTGGCCTTTAGCCTGGTTCCAGGCACAAAATCTTTTCCATTTGTCTGAACAGGTTTTTCTGGTGCTGGGCCTCCTGGCCTCCAGAATGACATCCATAACAGCTTTGGATAAAGGAGTTGGCTGGTTGTTTAGGTAATTTGCCATGCAGCCAGGTTTAAAGTCTTGAGTTGGCTGTGTAGAATCTGATTGTCTCGCTGGGTAAGCAGATGAGGAATTTGTGGTAAAATCCATGGTGGGCCGTGGGCCATGTTCCTTAGAATTGGATACCAATGCTGGCATGGCCAGTCTGGTGCAATGAGTATGATTTGTGACCTCTCTAATCTGACTTTCAGCAGTACCTTTGCTAGAAGAGGCAGTGGTGGAAAGGCATACACTGCTAATGTTTTCCAACTGAATGAAAGGGCGTCCACTTTCCAAGCTTGTGGATGGAATATCCTTGTGCAAAGTTTTTGAAGTTGGTAGTTTTGGGGGCTGGCAAACAGATCTATGTGTGGGCGTCCCCATTTTTGAGATATTGCAAATACTTGTGGATCTAGTTTCCACTCGTGTGGATCCATGATGTTTCTGCTTAGGTCGTCTGCCAAAGTGTTTTTCTTTCCTGGCAGGAATTGTGCTTGTAATTGAACCTGGTAAGACAGTGCTGTGTTCCAAAAGGTCATTGCTTGCCTGCATAGAGGGTAGGAATGTGTGACCCCTTGCTTGTTTATGTACCACATTACTGTGGTGTTGTCTGTCTTTATTATTAGTTGTCCTGGGTGTAAGAGTTCCTTGAAAGTTGTTAGGGCATTCTGTACTGCTAGCATTTCTTTTTGATTGATATGCAGATGCCTTTGATCTGTAATCCATTTGCCCTGAATGCACTGTCCTGCCATGTGTGCTCCCCAGGCATAGTCCGATGCATCTGTTGTCATAGTTTGCCTGGCTGTGGGCAAGGTGAAAGGCTGACCCTTGTTGAGGTGACATGCCTGTGCCCACCATAGAAACTCCTGTTGAAGGCAGGGAATGAGTGGTATCATTGTTTCCAAGCTGTGGTGTGCTGAGTCCATACGCTTTTCAGGTACCATTGTAATTTCCTCATATGCAGTTTTGCAAATGGTATTAGTAGAATGCAAGATGCCATGAATCCCAAGGCCTGCAGAATTTTTCTTGCAGGGAGTTGGGTCTTTGTTGCCATTATTTTGAAATATTGAGTCAGCTGTTGTTGTTTGGCTGGCGTGAGATAAGACATTTGGGCCGTTGTATTCAAGCTGGCACCCAGGAATATTATGTTTTGTGAGGGCACTAGTTTTGATTTCTATTCGTTTACTGTGTACCCTAGGCAACTTAGAAGGTGTTTGACAAATGCCAGATGCTTTAAAAGAATGTCCTTGCTTTATGCTTGAATAAGGCAGTCGTCCAGATATGGGTATATTTGAATTCCTCTTTGTCTGCAGTATGCAATTACTGGTGCTAGGCATTTTGTGAAGACCCTGTGTGCAGTAGATAAGCCACAGGGCAGTGCAGAGAATTGATAGTTTGTGGAACCTGCAATAAAGCGGAGGTATCTTCTACAATTTTGTCTGATAGGGACATGCAAGTATGCCTCCTTGAGGTCCAACGTTACTAGCCAAGCATTCTTGCCCAGCATGAGAAGAAGTTGTTGTAGTGTTGGCATCTTGAATTTTGGTACTTGCAGATAGGTGTTCAGAATTGAAAGATCCAGAATGGGTCTCCATGCTTTGTCTTTTCTTGGGACTAGAAAGAGTCTTCAGTAAAATCCTTGTCCTTGCTCCTGTGTAGGTACTTGTTGAATGGCTCTTATGTCCATGAGAGCTGTAATTTGTTTTTGTGCCTCTGCCCATTGATTTGGTGGCAGGTTTTGCGTTCCTTTTTTCCTTGGCAAGGTATGAAAGTGGAATCTGTATCCTTGTGAGACAATGTTTAGGACCCATTTGTCTTTTGTGATGATGTGCCAGTTGTCTGCAAAAAATGCTAATTTTCCTCCCAAGGGAGCTGCCAGGAGAGATTTGCTTGGTAGTTTGAGGATTGAGTCATTGTGTTTGTCTTCTGCTAGCTTGGGGCCTGTCTTCTCCTCCTTTCTGGGTAGCAGTACCCCATTGGCGAGGTTTGTAAGGGCCTTGTGACTGACCTCTGCCCCTTGGGCGTCTGTATTTGCCCCTCTGTGATCTGTCAGAAGCGGGAAAGGACCAGTTTTTTGTTAGCCAATTTCTGCTGAAACGAGGGGGTTGTACCTGTAAGAAATCCTTGACCGTCTGCATAGACTTCGCCTTATCCTCCATTTTCTTTAAGACCTCTTCTGCTTTGACACCAAATAATACATCCTGCTGTAAAAGTGCATCCAATAATTTTGCTTTAACATGATCAGGCAGGGTTTGTTCTTTTAACCAAGCATGTCTACGTATGACAGACCCAGTAACAGCTGCTCTACAGGAAGCTTCCAATGAATCAAATCCACATTGTAAAGTATGTTTGCCCACCTGTTCAGCTGCATGCAACAGATCCTGCATTTCCTTGAATTCACACTGTTCTTTATGTGTGCTCATTTTTTGCTTTGAGACATTAGGAATTGCAGATATTTCAGCATGTGAAACTGACAATTTAATGCTCTCATAGCCAGAGTTGCTGTGGTGTATATTTACTTTCCCCATCTATCTAGGGCTCTGGAATCCCTTTCAGAGGGCACAGGATTTTTAGCCATAGAAGCTTTATCCCCCTTGGGACCCTGGGAAATCATTTCTGGGTCAGCCACAGGGCTTTTATAAAGGAATTTGTGCGAGTCAGGTACTCTGTATTATCTTGTCTGGTTTGGCTGGAGCAGGAGGTAGAGAGTCTGGATTTAGACTAGACTCCAAGTAAACATCATCCACAATATCTAAAACTGGAGGGATAGCAAGTGGTCTGTACTGGGGTAGTAAAAGGAACTCTCGGAGCCTTTTCTTAGAATCAGAGAAGTCCTGGCCTTCCCAGTGGAAATGTTCCCTCATGGTATGTAAAGTTTCCCCAAAGGAATAGTCTTCGGGGGGGGGGGTGCTGAGGGAATAGTCTTCAGCATCAGAGTCCTCATAAGGGGGGATAGTGTAATCCTATTCCTCAGAAGAATCTGAGGAAAGTGAAAAGTACAGTTTTGTACCTACCATAAATGTAGATGTCCGATAGGTATGCATCTGCAGTCCTAACAAATGGGTTGTCCTGCCTCAGGCAGCCCTTCGGTCGGCCGGATTCCAAAGTCTGGGTCTGGCCTCGGCTGATGTCGCACTTCACCCGACGTCATACTTGCTGTTTATTGGGTATAAAGGCATCAGCCGACGCCATTTTCCTCAGTGTTTCTTGCCCCAGATGCCAGGTGCCCTCTAGGAAGGCTAAATTTGGATAAATGCAAATAATTCCAAACAATAGAGAGCAAACAATATATATATATATATATATATATATATATATATATAGATATATACAAATAAATACACCATAATAGATTCCCCAGCTAGCTAAAAGAGGGTAAATACCCTAGGAATACCACAGAGGGGAAGGAGGGTGGGTAATCCTGACTGCAGATGCATACCTATCGGACATCTACATTTATGGTAGGTACAAAACTGTACTATGTCCTTCAAGGATGCATCTGCAGTCCTAACAAATGGGTAGAATACCATAACCAAACTGGGGGAGGAGGCACTAAGATAAAGATGGTGTAGTTAAGATCCCTTGCAAAACAGCAGTTGCAAAACCTGCTCGGGATCTAGAGTATAAGGGAAGATTGTAATGCTTGGCAAATGTATGCACGGAGCTCCTAGTAGCAGCTTCTAAAATGTCTTTGGTAGCCACTCCTCGTAGGAAAGCTGTAGTGGTGGCTGTAGCTCTTGTGGAATGAGGTCTGATATCAGGAGTTGTCTTTCCATGAAAAGAGTAGCAAAATCGAATGCAATTTCCTATCCATTTTGAGATTGTCTGTTTTGAAATTGCTTTCCCTTGCATTCCTGTTGCATATGCTACCAGAAGCTGGTCAGTTTTTCTGCTGGTCTTAGTTCTGTCCAGATAGTAGCGTAATTGTCTGTGCACATCCAAGGTATGTAGCAGTCTTTCCCCCCCGTTCTGTGGGTTGGGGAAGAATGTAGGTAAATGAATCGCTTGGTTCAATGATACTCTGGAGACCACTTTTGGCATAAAGGTAGGGTTAGTTCTCAGAGAGACTCTGTCCTGATGGAAGATAAGAAAGGGTTGTACTGCCATTAATGCCTGTAACTCAGATACCCTTCTTGCTGAAGTAATTGCTAGCAGGAAAGCAGTTTTCCAAGACAAGAATTGTAATTCTGCTGTTGCTGCTGGTTCAAAAGGGAGTGTTAACTGTTCCAGCACAAAGTTGAGATCCCATGTAGGTAAAGGTGGTTTCCTTGGAGGCTTTACATTTTTGATTCCTCTCAAGAACTGCCTGAGTAGAGGATGAGAGAAGACAGGAGGATCCATGTTGTATTCTGCTGAAATTGCTGATGCATGAATCTTAATGGAGGAGTAAGACAGGCCCGTGTGGAACAGCTCTGCTAAATATTCCAGGATGTGTGCTATGTTTGCCAATGAGACATTTTCTCCCTTTGCTGCACTCCAAATGAGGTATCTTTTCCACTTAGTTGAGTAAGTCTTCCTTGTGGAGGGTCTGCGTGCCTCCAGGATAATGTCCTTAACCCTCTGAGATAAGCCTGGGTTATTTTGTTTTATGCAATATTCCAAGCAGCTAGCTGCAGTGTTTTCAAGTTTGGATGTAGGATCTTGTAGTTGTCCTGTGTTAGAAGTAAGGGACATAGAGGTAGATGCCATGCGTGTGTCCGAGACATGCTTCTCAGTAGCAGGTACCAATGTTGCCTCGGCCAGTCTGGAGCTATCAGAATTACCCTTGGCTGATCCTCTCTGATCTTCAGTAGAACTTTGTACATCAAGGGAAGAGGTGGAAATGCATATGCTGTCAGGGTTTTCCAGCTGAAGGAAAGGGAGTCCACTCTCCAAGCAAGTGGGTGGTATGCTCTTGTGCAGAATTTCTTCAATTGGTGATTGTGTGGGGAGGCAAACAGGTCTATCTGTGGTAGTCCCCATTTCTTTGTTATGGCTTTGAAGATATCTGGATGCAGCATCCATTCGTGAGCGTCCGTGGCAGTTCTGCTTAAGGTATCTGCCAGAGAATTTTCTTTTCCTGGTACAAATCTGGCCTGAAGTTGAATATTGAGGTTCAGGGCCACATTCCACAGGTCCATTGCCATCCGGCATAGAGGATATGAATGTGTACCTCCCTGTTTGTTGATGTACCACATGACTGTGGTATTGTCCGTCCTTATCAGCAGATGACCCTGTTGAAGGAGTGGTCTGAATGTCTGGATCGCATGTTTCACTGCCAGCATCTCCTTTAGATTTATGTGTAGATTCAGCTGGTCTTGGGTCCATAGGCCTTGTATACACTTGTCCATCATGTGTGCCCCCCATCCTAGGTCTGAGGCGTCCGTGGTGATGGTCTGGCTTGGCTGTGGTTTGTGGAAAGGCAAGCCTCTGTTCAACTGATAGGCCTGAGCCCCCCACAGAAATTCCTGCTTCAGGCATGGAATTATTGGAATCTGGGCTTCTAGACTGTGCTTGTGTTGAGACCATACATTCCTTAGATACCATTGTAGCTTTCTCATATGCAGCCTGGCATGCGGAACCAATATTATGCAGGAAGCCATGTAACCCAGGGCTTGCAGGACTTTCCTTGCAGTAAGCTGAGCTTGTGTTGTTAATGTCATGAAGTAGACTGGCAGTTGCTTTTGTTTTTCTTTTGTGAGAAAAGCCATCTGAGTTGATGTGTCTAATTCTGCACCCAAGAATGTTATCCTTTGGGATGGTACTAGTCTTGACTTTTGCATGTTGACTGTGTATCCCAAGGCTTGCAACAGTTGTATGACATTTTCCAAATCTTTTGTTAACTTTGTCTTGTTGTCCGCTTGCATTAGGCAGTCGTCCAGGTATGGGTAAATCTGAATTCCCTGAAGTCTGCAATGAGCAATTACTGATGCCAGGCATTTCGTGAATACTCTGGGTGCAGTAGATAAGCCAAAAGGCAATGCTGAGAATTGATAATGCTCTGATCCTGCAAGAAATCTGAGGTGTCTTCTGCAATCTGGTCGTATAGGGACATGCAGGTATGCCTCCTTGAGATCTAGAGTCACCAGCCAAGACTCTTTGCCCAGCATGGGAAGAAGTTGCTGGAGGGTCAGCATTTTGAATTTTGGAACAATGAGGTATGTGTTCAGTGCGGACAAATCTAGAATAGGTCTCCATTGGTTTTCTTTTCTTGGTACAAGGAAAAGCCTGGAGTAAAATCCTTGGCCTTGTTCCATAGGTGGCACCTCTTCTATAGCTCTCATCCTTAGTAAGTTGTTGATTTGTCTTAGAGCGTCTGTTTTTTGGTTTGGTGGTAGGTTTGGCATTCCTCTCTTTTTTTGGTAGAGTATGGAAGTGAAACCTGTAGCCTTTGTCTATTGTTTGTAAAGTCCATTTGTCTCCTGTAATGTAATGCCAGTTGTCGGAGAGTAAAGCTAGTTTTCCGCCCAAGGGTGCTTCCAGTTGTTCCCTGGTAGACGGAACTAGAGCTAAGTCATTGTGTCTGTCCTGTAGAAGTGGTTGTAGTTGATTCTGTGGCAGTACTTCTCTGGTTGGTAGGTTGCCACTGACGTCCCCTGTAGGCACCCCTAGATTGACCTCTGCCTCTTGGGCGTCTATTTCTGCCTCTCTGCGCTCTGGAGTTGTCTGGAAAGGACCAATTCTTCGAAGGCCAATTTCTGCTAAACCTCGGAGGTTGGACCTGTAATAAATCCTTGACTGTTTGGACAGATTTTGCTTTTTCTTCCAGCTTTTTTAGAACCTCCTGTGCAGGGGAGCCAAACAAACTTTGTTTCGCCATGGGAGCATCTAGGAGTTTTGACTTAACATGGTCTGGTAAGGATTGTTCTTTTAACCAGGCATGCCTTTGAATCACTGTTCCAGTCACCGCTGATCTAAAGGAAGCCTCCAGTGCATCATAGCCACATTTTAAGAAATGGTTACTGACCTGCTGAGAGTTATGTACCAAATCCTGAAGGGACTTGCGGTCTAAAGGTTCAGGAGAAGATAGTCCTTTATTTAGCTGATCTAACAAAAATTCCTGGTACTGAATCATGTGAAATTGACAGTTCAAGGCCCTGTCTGAAAGAGTAGCAGAAGTATAAACCTTTTTACCCCATCTCTCTAATGCTCTAGATTCCCTTTCAGAGGGAAGAGGGTTTTTGGCAGAGGCAGCTGCCACACCTTTAGGGCCCTGTGAAATGGTTTCAGGGTCTGCAACAGGAGCCTTATACAAATGGTAGTGTGTGTCCGGGACCCTGTAATATCTGTCTGGCTTGGCAGGGGCCGGAGGAAGAGAATCAGGAGCCGTACAGGCATCATTATATGCATCATCAACAACTGTTAGTACTGGCGGAATGGCTAAAGGCCTATGCTGTGGTAAGTGTAAAAAAATCCTTAGCCTTTTCCTTGAATCTGAAAAATCCTGGCCCTGCCATTGGAAGTGTTCCCTCATAGCATGCAAGGTTTCCCCAAAGGAAAATTCTTCAGGAGGAGAAGCAGAAGGAATGGAATCTTCTGCATCAGAATCCTCATAAGGAGAATATGGGCCTTCGTGAGGGTCTGGAAGGTCTGAGTCATCCGAGGAATAATCTGTAGAGACAGGTTCCGGGGGTTCAGCCCTAGGCCTCTTGTCTAGAGGGGGCTGAGAGGCCCTGTCTGGGTGAGGTTGGGATCCTCTGATCAAAGAAATGAGATCCTCAGCCAGGCTGAGTATTTGGGAACTAGAGGTAGGCCTATGAGAAGGTGTTTTGGCAGGCAAGGCCTTAGAAGACTTAGCTGCCTTAGCCCTGGCAAAAGCCTTGATAGACATTGGAAGCAGGGGGTCTAGCAGCCCCACGTGCAGGGGTAGTTATGTCTAAAGGAATAGTGTCTGATAAATCCTGGGTGCCTGCTTCTGTAGCAGTAAATTCAGTAGCAGATTCAGCCATGCTCTGCCAGAAGCATGTTTTCGGCCGAAGGAAGAACAGGGGGCTCGGTTTCAGCCGAAACCGAGACATTCGCGGTTGGCCTAACCGTGGTTTCAGCCGAAACCGCGGGCCGCGAATGTCGGTCCTTTTCCTTGCGCTTTTTAGCTAATTGAGTAGTCGGAGTCTCCGACGGCATTTTGTATGCAAAAGCGGGACCAAAAAACTCCTCTGCAAACTCCGACCGACGTCTAAGAGTCTGTCGGTTGAAGGAAGCACAGGCTAGACAAGCTGATACGTCGTGGTCTGGGCCTAAGCAAGGAAGGCAGTAAGAGTGGAAATCCTTATGAGGTATTTGTTTCCCACAAGTTAAACAATTATTTACTTTGTCTGACATCGGCTGAGGCAAGAAAGAGTCCCCAACGGGGTACTTAGCTTTTTAGAAGTCTTCGGTAGTAGAAATCTCTGGATCTGACCGACCGGCACTTGCGAACAGCTTCTGCTTCGGGCACCGCGCGGCAAGAAAGACTGGGGAAAATGGCGTTGGCTGATGCCTTTATACCCAATAAATAGCAGCTATGACGTCGGGTGAAGTGCGACATCAGCCGAGGCCAGACCCAGACTTTGGAATCCGGCCGACTGAAGGGCTGCCTGAGGCAGGACAACCCATTTGTTAGGACTGCAGATGCATCCTTGAAGGACATCCTGGTCAGAGGAAGCATAATCCTCCTCTTGTCTTGGTCTTTTATCTGGAGGGGGATGGGAACCCCTGATTAGGTAATCAAATCTTCAGCCATCTTAAGCATCTGTTTCTTAGGCATGGGGCCTTGGACTGTAGACTGATGTACAGTCTTTTTTGGTTTTAATGGAGTTTTAAGCTTAGCATAAGACTTAATGGTGAGTGTAGTCGGTCTGAAGACACCTTCTGCAACGGAATGTGTTTCCACAGCACCGGGGTCGCCTTCTGCTCCGGTGTCGGAAGGGCCTAATGAAGATGGCTGCGTCGGCCTAGTACACTCCACTTGAGAATCCGCAGTTGTCTGGGGTTCCAATTCTGCGGTCGTCAGGGGCTGCGTAGGCACCTCACTGAAAACCGGAGAACTGGCGACAGGCCCAGCAGAGGCCTCGGAGTTTAGCTTGGTCCTAGGCTGCCTATCCTTATCCTTGCGTTTTTTATGCATGCCGGTCGTCGGCTGCTCCGACGGCATGATATAATTAAATTTCCTACCAAAGTAATGTCGTGCGAAGTCAAAACGGCATTTGATAGTTCATTTATTAAACCTAGCACAAAACCGACAACCTGTGACGTTGTGGTCTGGGCCTAGGCAAGGAATACAATAAGAATGGAAGTCCTTGTGAGGTATTTGCTTCCCACAAGAAATGCAATTGTTAACTTTTTCTGACATCGGACTGAGGCAAGAAAAGGTTCCCCAATAGGGTACTTAGCTTTATTGAAGACTTCAGTCTGAAATTCGATTTGAAAATCTCAGGAGTCGGCCGACCGGCACTTGCGAACTGCTTCTGCTTCGGGCACTGCGCGGCAAGAAAGACTGAAGAAAATGGTGTTGGATGCCTCTTATATACCCCTGGCACACTCACGTCAGGGAAGAAGCGGCAGCAACTGACGCCGGACCAAGACTTTGGAACTCAGGCAGACTGCGGGACCGCCTGATGGCAGGATAACCCAAGTGTGATGACTGCAGCAGGGTAACACTATGAACATCTTGGTAGTTTTAGAAAGAAAAGACACAAAACAAGTCAGTTTGTGTAGAGTATCGGTAGTGCAAAGAACGTCCTCGGAAGCCAGTGCCTGCTCAGCAGCTCCAGACCCATCCAAGGTAGAGACTTCCGCAGGATCCTTAGTCAAAGAAGTCTTGTGGCATACCAGACGCCGAACACGTCTCGGAAGCAGCCTGTGAATCCACAGAAGCAAGCAACAGGGGCTGCAAAACCGCCTCAATGAGGACTGGAGAACCGACTACTAGCTTAATGGAAGCATTGTCAGCAGTTTTGGACCTGTGTGGTCCGTCTCTGTCTTTATCCTTACATTTTTTGGACGATCAGTAGTCGGATAGCTTACCAAAGCCATATCGGAATACGGGGACAGAGAGCGAAAATATTTAGCTACAATAAGGGCCTGCCGATGTACAGCTCTGGCGTTGAACAAAGCACAAAAGCGACAGTGAGGTACATCGTGGTCTGGGCCTAAACAGGTGACGCAGTAAGAATGGAAATCTTGGTGTGGTACTTGCTTTTCACAGGCAAGACAATTAACTTTTTCTGACATCGGTTAGAGCAAGAAAAAAGGATCCAAAATGGGGTACTTAGCTTTAGAAGACTTCAACTTCAATTCGGAAATGAAACTCTGGGAGCGGCCGAAGGGCACTTGTGTGAACTGCTTCTGCTTCAGGCTCCTCGGCAAGAAAGACTGATGTAATGGTGTCGGCTGCCTGATTTTATACCACTAACGACCTGACGTCAATCCTGGAGCAACAGCAACCAACGCAGTAATACTAAGCTTCTGGTATTCGGGCCGAATGAGGGCTACCCTTGGCAGGATAACCCACGTATGATGACTGCAACAGTAAAACACTAAGAACATTATCCTTGTCGGGGGGGTGGGGGTCAGTGGGTCACGATCCCCTCTCCTGCACAAGTTCTAAGATTTCATCAGAGGAGTCATCCTCATGAAAAGATTAGAGAGACTGCTCTCTGTCATCAGTCTCAGTGTCTGATATTACAGACCCAGACAGGGAGTCCCATGTGCCACCTCATAAAAGTCCTCTTCCTTGACACATCAGGTAGGGTATATGTCCCAACTCCATTTGCTGTGCAGCAGTAGTTTTGAGGCCCACAGCTCAACTCTGACCAACAGGGTGTCTTATGCAGATCACCTGAAAGCCGTATTCCTTTACTCTGTCTCCTACCCACTAAGGGGTGATCGATCCCTAACCTACAAGGCATTCTCAAATCCAATCCTGATGTAACTATTACACATATGCAAAAGAAACAGAACAAAGATTACCCAATCCAAGATGTAAACATGGCCTGTGACATGAGCAAAAGATGCTGGAGGGACAGATATGTCTCTTACAGATTACCCTTTTTCTAGAACAGGCTACTTATTCATGTAAAGCAGAGCCCTTCCCTAACCCTCTTCAAACACAATATTGATCAATGGCTGGGGAAGTGTAAATTTACTCCTGGGGTGATGCCCATGTCCCTTACAGACAGGGACAGTCTGTGAAATATTCAAAGGCATAGACCCAAACCTAAGCCATCCTCTTCCCCTTAGACATTGAAAAGCTGGGTAAATTCAAGTAATAATGTCTAGGCTTGCAAGGGAACTTCAGCTGTTAGCCCATGTGATCTATTAATCTATGATCTTAATGAGGTCTATGTCTCCTCTCTCAAGGGAGAAGCAATCATTCTTCTCATAATATGGAAAGTTTTTCCAACTTCGACAAGACATGAGGATGCAGCTTCAGTAACCCACCCTGAGGAGAAATGATCATTACCAAAGGCGGTACCCCCAAAGCAGAGAGTTTTAAGGAAGGGATGAGAACAAAAGATTTAGATGCTACTGTCTTTGATACCAGAGGACCAGTCCACAACTACTGTGCTGAAGTTTCAAGCTCAAGTCGTCGGTCCAAAAACAACCTAGGTCCTGTCACTGTCAAGACTAAAGGGTAGTGAATCCAATTCCCAAAGTGCCAAAAGCAGGGGGTTAGGGGTTGCACTGCAGGAACAGGTCAGGTCTCCAAACTAAATCTACACCAGGGAGAGGGAATAAGGCCAGTACACCTACCTTCAGAGCCGAAGGAGATGGTACGACTCCCATTTTGAACTGCTTGCTCAGAAAAGTCCCCATCATGCAATTCAGATCTGCGTCTGAAGTACTCTTGTAGGATCTGAAGGAACATAGACACAACACTGAAGGAGACCGAGAAGGGATCCTAGACAGCTCCCTCTCCGATGAAATCCATCTCTGGTGTCTGTCGGGAAAAGTGCCCTGAATCACAATTTGCTATAAATGCTCTGGAACCAATGGGAGAGAGTATTTTGTTATCAATGCCAAAGGCACATCTAACATTGGTGTCGTCAGAACCAAAGAAGGTTCCAAGTCTTCAGAATGTCTCGTTCTCTGCTCTAACTCCTTTAGATTTAGTTTCATCAGTGTGCTTTTTGGACTTGGAAGTCTCTGGAACCTGGGGCAAAAGGCCCTTGATAAACTGTTCATTCTTCGTGTCAGATAACGTCCTAGAGCAAAGGCTTGACAAACAGGGCACTCAACTGACAGATGACCAACACCCAAGCACACTAGACACAAATCATGTGCGTCTTGGCAACATGATAAACAACTTAAAGTCATTTAAATTAGAGATAAACCACCTGAAATGTTCCAGGGCTGATGTATACTTTACTACAGGAGGCACAGGATTGAAAAACAGCTGCAAGTAGGCAAGGTGAGACATGCAGTCCTTACCTATTGTCAGTTTTACTACATCTGTTATTACATGCCAAGTTTGAGTGGGGTTTACACACGCACACACTACATATTTTAATAGAGCTTTACTGTTCTAGCTCACTCGTGACACCATCTAGCTCTCTATACTCAGATACATTATCTGCCTCCTGTACCCCATAAGCCTGCACATCACCACTGAACAGTACCCCCCTCTATTCTGTAGGCCTTTAAGCAGTTATCCCTGACTTTTCCAAGGTGTCCTCTACCCCTCAGTCAAAAATATTTCCAGTTATGCAACAGTTCTCTCAGTTATTCATTTCTGCTGTAATCTCAGGACACTCAAGCAAGCTGCTCAGTTTTGCAATTCTCCACATTATGAGATTCCAACCTGTGTTTAACAAACTTATCTACTTATCCAAGACCTTTAACCACCTACTCGAACATGTAAATCTGAATGCATTGTTTTATTCACCTGTTGACATACACTGTACTGTTTAGAAAAGTGTTGCTTGTGTCTACCTCAGCCCTGCTGACTTCACACAGCTATTTCCAGCCTGGTTACTACGGAAACAGGGCACAAGCACCAACCAGAACTCACTGTAGGAATCAGTTGCTTCACAGGTGATTAGGTCTACGTGGGCCTTAACAACTGCACTACGCATCAAAATTATTTTACTTTTGCTGTCAAATACAAATTTATGACTCCATTTTATACTATTTAACCATTTCCTGTTTTCAGTGTTACAGAACATCCTAAGAAATTTCAATGATAATATTAATGCTACTTTAGGATAATGTAGCACTGGAATAAACATCTGATTAACATACTAGTGCGACTGTGACCTGATCACAAGAAACTTACTAAATGGACACCAACTAGCTTGAAATGGTCCACATATTTTGACAAATGGATCACTTTTTTAATACATCACTACTAGGTAAAGCACTTCTTCAGTCGCTTGTAATCAACCACTGGAAGCTACTCTTGTTTACAAATACAGTAGAGTACAATGTAATTCAAGCAATGACACCCTCCATCCTCACTCCCCATCACTAGATCTTGTGAGTAAGAAAATGGCAAGAAATAAGGGAAAAAAAAAGAAATACCAAGGACATTAAGAACAAGCAAACCAGGTAAATGAAAGTAGCAGACTGATCTTGTACACAGTGAGTTAACACTGAAGCCTAAGCACTACTTTGCATACAGATAGGGGTTAAATCTCTCTGCAAGTAAATTCAAACATATGGCAATAACTTTATACCTCAAAAGTACTGAAAAAAAATCAACTGTACGCATTCTTTTCAGCAAGTGATGTGGTAGCCCATTACAGTGCTGCTCCAACCCCTCTCCTCCTTTTCCCCCAGACTACTACACATGGCCTTTTCTATGATATAAATGTGGGTGTGTGTGAGCGCATAATGAAATTAATGTTCACTCATTCAAAACATTAGTAGGAAAATAAAACGTATTAACCCCAGCAACAAAAACTTTAGTATACTACATTCTGATATACAATGCCGACCTTTTGAAACAAACGCGTCTCAAAAAGAGAAACTTGGCACTGCTTTTACTTTTACCTTGTGCTTAAACCAAACACAAAGTAAGGTTACACATGATCTTTAACATCTGACCCAGCCTCCCTTTTGAGGTTTGGTACAATCTGAAGGGCACAACAACGTGCAGTGATCATCCAATTTCCACTGTTACTCAAGCTTTAAGTAGTATCAGTTATTCTTAGCATATAAAATCTAAACTCAGTGTGATTTTTCAGCATAGTTTCCACTGCCTCAAGCTACCTTAATATATCCTACATCACTCTGTATACAGCTGCAGCAGTATATGCACATTTAGGTTTGCAGACCATTTTTTTGCTGGCTTTCCCTTGGTCTATAATACATAGTAATAAAACTGGACACAAAGGCTTGACAGGGTTGATGGCTACTAGTTACATAAAGTGAAAAATACAAAAGCTTGCTTTAAAGTGACTATCAAATTTTCCAAGAACACTTCTTTAATGGTTCACTTCCAGTGATGCTTCAGGTATCCAATGTTAATTTTAAAATATGGTCCAAGGATGCTGTCCTATATTAAAAACTGTCTGGATGTCAAAGCACACACAACAATAGAAAACAGATTTCACAGTGAAGAAAGTGACATTATGCACCTGACATAATGATACACCTGTAACATATAGATCCAGCTTCACTAAACAGGAATTCTTGCCTTTCTATCAATCACTCTCCAGTTTTTTTTTTGGTACTTACGTTTTATCGCAACCAGATTTTTGCGGGCACGAAATTCGGAATCTTCAACTGAAACCAGGCCGTAAACAACTGTAAGGTGTTACTGAAAGCCCTTATTGCAAACAAAAGCTTTGCATCGCCTTCAAGAACACAAAATAATTTTGAAATCCTCATCCTGATTTGCGTGCATTGCAGATTCATGCTGTAATTGTCATGGCTGCTGTCATACTGACAGATGGAATATGTAAATACTGATTTCTCTACTTTCGACAAAGGGTCTAATAGCAAGCAAGTAAGCAAGCAAGTTTTCCTTAGCCTGAAATCAACAGTGGCAGCATAGGCTTACATAGCTTTAGTTCAGGAGAAATCATTTTTGATTATGTTAAAGTGACATTTGTTAACTGGGTTACTCCAAGTGGGTACAGAGTAGACTCTTTCTCAGCGGAGAACTGAGGAGAAAAGCTCCACCAAACTGTCAGTCACATAAATTACATTTAAATAAATACAGAAGAACAAGGCAATTCCAATAACCAGCTTGACCAAAAGTGTAATAAGCTGTACTTGTATTTATGGGAATGATTATGCTGACTTACATTGTTTGTTGGGTGCAGCAGTTAACGTAATATAACAGTCCATAATGACAGGTGCTTAAGCGCATGTCTTGCTTTAGGAAGCATATTGCTGCCAGCTTAGTAACGCCATGTAATTCATAATTTTTTCAGCGGTTTAAAACATTTGCTGGCATGTACAGTTAGTAATGCTGAAATGAGCAGCAATATAGGTTTACTTCATGAAAAGTCAGCTGTGGCTCTACTTTTGGGAATTACACAATGTTACAAATCTGGTTGCGATAATAAGCAAGTACCTTTTTTTTTTTTTTTTTTCAATTATAAGTGAGAACACTCAGAACTCAAAGCAAGACAGAACCGATTTGATACACCTCAGGTTGATAGTGGGAGTGGGGTGTTTACCAAAGGCTACACTTCTTACAGATCATTAAGTTAAGTACTTAACTTTCAAACCTGATTAGAGATCTACCCTCAGTAAAAGAAAAGACAAAACCTATCCTCCTGAGTAACCATTATCATGAATATATACCCCCTAACAGCAGCATCTCCAAAGGCAGATCAGGATATGCCCATCCAACACGAAATGCCAAAGGTATTTAGCGAAGATTACATGGCTGCTAAACAAATACTGTCCAATGCTGCAACACACTGAATAACACTGATGTGATCATGGCACTTGCACAATGGGCCATTATAAATGTTCCTCACATTAAACATTGCAAAACTCAAAGCAAATGGTTCGCCATCCTGACTGGGTAGATATAGACATTTTGGATCCCAGTCTTTGTACAGTTAAGGATACAAATAAAAGCTCATGCTTGCAGATAGTCTGTTCTGTTTAGATAGAACTTAAGCTGTCTGAACATCCAGTCAGTGCAGTAAGGATTTGCCCCCTGCTGCCAGTGCGGAACAAAAATGTGAGGGTCATGGTCTAGGTCAGTTTAGAATCTGTTCTTATTTTAGGTATAAGCACACACTGCACAAAGGACAGTGCTTTCTTTGTGAAGGAAAATTATTTTTTTTTTTTTTTGGCGGAGAAGGTTCTGCAACTCAGAAGCACAGACAACTGAAGTTAAAAAGGCTTTAGGTTAAAGCAAGTCTTTTGACAGGAAACGGGTCCCAAAATTAAACTTCATCATATGAATAAAGATTATTTTTTAAGGGAGATTTCTGCATACATTTAGGGAAGCCAGAGAAGATTAATTAAATTCCAAGTGTAATCTGTAATATCTGACAGGTTTAGCTCAACGAACGAGGTATAAGTGAGTGAACAACTCCAAAAAGTACACCAGTACTGTAAGGAATAAGGGTTGCAAGTGATACTGCATCAAGTCTCAGTCCACTTAGTGAAGCATAACCCGTGAGCTTCACAAGTTCTGCTGACAGACCATCTCTGAGGAGGACATTAAAATTTTGACTATGGTCTACAAGAAATTGGAGCTCTGAGTGGATCTAGAGATGCCAGGTGGATAGTTTTAAGAGAGTCTTGTTGTGGCTGGTCTGAAGGATGAGAGAGCATAACCTTGAATGGCAACGGGATAAATGCTGGAGGGAGTATGGACAGGTACTGGGGACATTTTATAGGTGGAGAAACAGACTGTGAGCTGATGTCCTCCATGAGCAAAACATTTTCTTGGCTACATCTTGGCTGAGAGATCATTTGTGTGTGTGTGTGGGGGGGGGGGGCAAACAGTCTCAGTCTGACGGACAGGTAAACAATTTCTGCCTGGAAAATGTCCTGCTATGACAAAATGGCTGGATTCCATAACCTACTGTGTTGATCTGAAATCTTTGTAGCATACTGGATAAGACTGAGTGCCAGCTTGTTTGGCAATGCACTAGACTACAAGCCATGTTGTCTGACTGAAGTGCAATTACCCCTTCAGGTAAGCTATCCAAAAAGCTATGCAAAATGGACCCTTCTCACTTCCAGCACAGTGATTTGGATGCTCATTTCTTGAGAGAAGCAGGTATCCTGGACTGCCTAGTAATCAACACCCCCCCCCCCAAGCAAAAGCAGCTGTAGTGACTATTGCTATCTGTAAGGGCATTTGAAAGGGTCTGGCCATGGAGAGGATTGTTGTGTCTAGCTACCAGTCCAGGTGGGATTCTTCAGGATACAACACTCTGACCAGGTGTGAAAGTGAACTTAAACAAAAACTGAGCTGGAAACCAATCCCAATAAGAGCTTTTAATCCAGATAACTTTAGCGACACCGTTAAAGTGCGGGCGATTGTTTTATATTAGGACACATCAAGATGCTCAGTAGCAAGCCTTGCCCACCCAGCCTTGACCGGACACTGTAATTACAGTGTCCGGTCAAGGCTGGGTGGGCAAGGCTTGCTACTGAGCATCTTGATGTGTCCTAATATAAAACAATCGCCAGCACTTTAACGGTGTCGCTAAAGTTATTTGGATTAAAAGCTCTTATTGGGATTGGTTTCCAGCTCAGTTTTTGTTTAAGTTCGGTTTGTGAATTTTTGGTTTCTTGGTTTCCTGAGTCCTTCAGGTGTGAAAGTGGTCAGACCCTCCACTGTAACACTTGCGTGTAGCCTGATTACGACCAAGGACTCTATAAAAATGGCTGTTGCTACAAGCACTGAGGCTGTGAAACAGGTTAACTTGCAGGTACAGACAATAACATGATGCCCCAAACTTTGGTTTGGACCACTCAAATCCTGTCTGACAGTATGCATGCTCAACAAAAGTGCATCCAATGTAGATAACTCACTGGGTTGAACAGATGCTTGACTTTACCAAGTTTACTATGATCCTTAGGGGGTTAAACAATCCGAGACTCCCTGTTGCTTGACAGCTTGATTATTGTTGGTAAAGAGAGGACTCAGACTTCTATGTATTGGGAGTTTGTCTTTCCTTGGAGTCTCTGTTGTACTGCAAAAACTGCAATGCATTTAACACACCGAGGGCTGTGTTGAGACAAAAATGACAAGCTTCTGAACTGATAAAGACAAGTTCTTTATCCAGAAGGAGAGATACCTCCAGGATTCCTTGTCAATCTATGTGGAGGTAGCCATCAAGGTCTAAAAGCATTTTAGTCTTCCTGTGACAGACATGTCAAAACTGTCTGCACCCTAATCATGCAAAAGATTTTTGCGTGGATGCAAAATCTTAAGACTGCCAAGATCCAAGACGGCCATGACGTACTTCATTAATTCTTTATATTACCAGAGAAAACAATCTCATCATTGCTTCTTCTGGTGGAATCTCTTGGATGGCTTTTTTTTTTTTTTTTTTTTTTTTTTTTAAGAAATTTAGGACCTCCTTCCCTGCTGCCCATTTTTGATGTGATGGCCATCTGACAAAGGCAGTGAATATGGGGATAGTGAGCAAGACTACATCACCCAGTACAGCAGTGGAAGAGAAGGTGTTCCAAAACTGTCTCTAGAGGAAAGCAGTTTGGAAATCTTTGGGAGAACTGTAAATAAAGCCTTTGATTAAAAAGGAGAAAAAAACACATTGACAGTCTTGATTATTATTGTCATTACTATTACTATCACAATTACTATTGTGGTTATACTGTGCATTGCTTGCATATTTCCACTGGTATTCGGTAATGACTGCATTTTGCAATATATGAACTTACTTTCCTCAAAGAAATAACATACATACTGCTGAAGAACTTCTCTCGGAGCATCAAGCAACATCTCACTTGAAACAATCATTTTAGGAGACATGAACGTTGATCAGCAAACTATTGACCATAACAGCAGTTATATACTTACCATAACTTGCCATGTGTTATCCTATTTCATTATTCCTCACAACTGGGTATTGGATCCGAAGTTGGCGCCGATCCAGCACTACACAAGACAGATTCAAGGCTAAAGCTACTCCCTCTCCCATAATTCCCTTCTGCACTCTAACCATCAGATCAACTTTGCTGTAGATACCCTGGAGAAGAAACACCTGAAACTTTAAGCAAGGGAAACACAGCCCAGGAGGCAAAAGACTCCAGCTTACTCAGACCCCCCCCCCCCCAAGAGCACAGATGGGGAAGATGAGGAGGAAGTGAAGAATAATGAAATAGGATAACACAGATGCCAAGTTATGGTAAGTACATAACTGCTTGATCTGATGTTATCCATTTCATTATTCCTCACAACTGGGTCAGAATTCCCAGTTACAACAGAATCTCGGGCGGCCCTATGGAAGGATGTGCCTGAGCACCATGGAACCAAAAGGTGCACAGTTTCTGGAGACAATATCCAATTTGTAATGATAAATGAAGGTGTGAGGAGTGGACCAAGTAGCCGCAGCACAGATGTCATCTATACACACCCTCGCAGAGAAGGCCAACACGGTAGCAAATGACCTGAGAGTGTGAGCCCTAGGCATATGAGGTTAACTTTAAGCCCCTGAGAGAATAAAGAGTGGAAATACAGTTTGAAATCCATTTAGAAACTAAGATTCAGAAAATAAGACTGGTAAATGAATAGACTGGTTGATATTTTCATTGGTTACCTTGGGCATGAAGGAAAGATTAGTTCTCAATGCCACCCTGTCTTTGTGAAAGTGATAGCTTTGCTTGGATGACCAAGCCTGCAATTCTGAGACCCTCTTAGCCGAAGTTATGGCCACAAGGAAGGCTTTCTTCCAGGACAAGAACTTAATATCACAGGAATGAGCCGGCTCGAATGGGATTTGAGTGAGAGACTGCAACATCACAGTCAAATCCCAAGGGGCAAAGGATATTTGATAGGGGGCCTGAGGAGAAAAACACCTTTCATGAAGGCATTGCACAGTCTTGAGGAAAAGGTAGGCTCCCTACTAATATGTAAATTGGAAATGGCAGCCAACTGCTGTTTTATGGCAAAGAAACTGGTACTGTCTTGATAAAGAGATGATAAAAGCATAAGAATATCTGAAACTGGAGCACAGAAGGGGTCAAGATTTCTTTCAGCAGCCCAAAGAGAAAACAGTTTCTACTTACGGTTGTAAAGTTTTTGAGTGGACGGTTTCTGAGACACCAGAATAAGTTTCTTAACAGGGGAAGCCAGCCTGGACTCTCTTAGTATCAAGGGAAGTGGAAAAAACATGGGGAGAGATGAAGAGATCTTAGGATCGGAGTTTTCAGTTCCGAGGGATGAGAGATGAGATCTGGTGTGGGATCTATGGACGATGCTTCAGATGTGACAATAGGAAGGGAAACCACACCTGATGAGGCCAGAAAGGGGCAATGAGGATCTGAGGCCTTTCTGTAATACGTTGGGGATCAACGGAATCGGTGGATACGCATAAAGGAGACAGTACAGTTTTGTACCTACCATAAATGTAGATGTCCGAGAGGAATGCATCTGCAGTCTTTACAAATGGGTTGTCCTGTCGTCAGGCAGCCCTTCGGTCGGCCGGATTCCAAAGTCTGGGTCTGGCTTCGGCTGGTGTCGCACTTCACCCGACGTCATTGCGGCAGTCTTTTGGGTATAAAGGCATCAGCCGACGCCATTTTCCTCAGTGTTTCTTGCCCCAGATGCCAGGTGCCCTCTAGGATGGCTAAATTTGGATAAATGCCAAAGTTTCCAAATAGTAGACAGCAAACACACAAAATAAGCATGTATGTACATATATACAAACAAATACACCATAATAGATCCCCCCCAAGCTAGCTGAAGATTGGTAAGTACCCTAGGAGTACCTCAGAGGGGAAGGAGGGAGGGTAATCCTGACTGCAGATGCATTCCTCTCGGACATCTACATTTATGGTAGGTACAAAACTGTACTATGTCCTTCAAGGATGCATCTGCAGTCTTTACAAATGGGTAGAATACCATAGCTAACCTAGGGGAGGAGGAAGTGAGAATAGATTATGGTGTAGTCAGGATCCCTTGCAAAACAGCAGTGGCAAAACCAGCACGGGATCTAGAGTATAGAGGTAAGTTATAATGCTTGGCAAATGTATGCACGGAGGTCCAAGTAGCAGCCTCTATAATGTCCTTGGTAGCCACTCCTCGTAAGAAAGCTGTGGTAGTGGCTGTAGCCCTTGTGGAGTGAGGCCTGATGTTCTCTGGAGTTTTCTGTCCATGGTAGGAGTAACAAAATCGAATGCAATTTCCTATCCATTTGGAGATTGTCTGTTTAGAAATTGGTTTTCCTTCCTTTCCTGTTGCATATGCTACCAGAAGCTGGTCAGTTTTTCTATTGTTTTTTGTCCTGTCCAGGTAGTAGCGTAATTGTCTGTGTACATCCAAGGTATGTAAGAGATTTTCCCCCCTGTTCTGTGGATTGGGGAAGAATGTAGGTAGGTGGATAGCCTGATTTAAAGAAACTCTGGATACCACCTTAGGCATAAATGTAGGATTTGTTCTCATGGACACTATCTTTATGGAAGATCAGGAAGGGTTGTACTGCCATTAATGCCTGTAGTTCAGAGACCCTTCTTGCTGAAGTTATTGCCAGCAGGAAAGCAGTCTTCCAGGATAAGTATTGCAATTCTGCTGTAGCTGCTGGTTCGAAAGGAGGTAGAGTCAGTTTTTCTAGCACAAAGTTCAAGTCCCATGCTGGCAGTGGAGGTTTCCTGGGATTTTTTACATTTTTAATTCCTCTCAGAAACTGTCTGAGCAGAGGATGCGAGAAGACAGGAGGATCCAAGCTGTATTCTGCTGAAATAGCTGATGCATGTATCTTGATGGAGGAATAGGACAGGCCTGTATGGAAGAGCTCCGCCAAGTACTCCAGGATGTTGGCTATGTTCGCCAGTGTCACATCTTGCCCCTTTGCAGTACTCCAGATGAGATATCTTTTCCATTTTGCTGCATAATTCTTTCTTGTTGAAGGTCTACGAGCCTCCAGGATTATGTCTTTAACCCTTTGGAATAAATTTGGGTTAATTGCTGTTATGTAATGTTCCAGGCAGTTAGCTGTAGAGTTTTTAGGTTTGGATGCAGGGTGTTGTAGTTGTTCTGTGTCAGATAAATCCTGTGAAATTGCAACAGAAGGTTGGATTTCAGAAGCAGTTTCTACCAGGTTAGAAGAGGCCTCGGTAGAAGGCAAGTTATCGGCTGAAGAAAGAACCGCTTGCTCGGTTTCGGCCGAAACAGAGACACTCGTGGTTTGCTTAACCGCGGTTTCGGCCGAAACCGCGGACCGCGAGTGTCGGTCCTTTTCTTTGCGTTTTTTGGTTATTTGCGTAGTCGGAGGATCCGACGGCATAATGTAGACAAAATCGGAGCCGAAAATCTGTTCAGCAAAGTCCGAGCGACGTCTAAGCGTCCGTCGGTTAAAAGAAGCACAGGCTAGACAAGCTGCTACGTCGTGGTCTGGGCCTAAACAACGAATGCAATAGGAGTGGAAATCTTTATGAGGTATTTGTTTCCCACAAGATAAACAGTTATTAACTTTCTCTGACATCGGCTGAGGCAAGAAAGAGTCCCCAACGGGGTACTTAGCTTTATAGAAGTCTTCGAAGTAGTATTCGGTAGTAGTAATCTCTGGATCTGACCGACCGGCACTTGCGAACAGCTTCTGCTTCGGGCGCCACGTGGCAAGAAAGACTGAGGAAAATGGCGTTGGCTGATGCCTTTATACCCAAAAGACTGCCGCAATGACGTCGGGTGAAGTGCGACACCAGCCAAAGCCAGACCCAGACTTTGGAATCCGGCCGACCGAAGGGCTGCCTGACGACAGGACAACCCATTTGTAAAGACTGCAGATGCATCCTTGAAGGACATCTGGAGGCTAATCGTGGACCACAGCATCCCTTGGGGGCTCCCCCTCTGGAAGGATCAGGGCAAAGTGTACCTGCTGCATTTGCTGTTCATTGGGGATGCAAAAAGAGGTCGCAGCAAGGCTGGCTCCATTGACCGAATACCTGTGATGTCAATAATGGGTTGAGGGACCACTCATGCGGGCTCAAGATGGACCCTGTTGAGTGTCTGCCAACACATTGGACTCCCCAGGTATGTGTGCTGCAAGAAGAAAGCAACTGGAAGAAATTGTCCATTCCCACACTTGCATGGCCTCTCTGCACAGTGGATAAGAAAGTGTTCTCCTCTGCTTGTTGATGTACCAGACCACTGATATGTTTGTATGAATTGCAGTCTTCTCTAGGAGGAAGGCAATCCTGAAAGGCTTTCAACGTCAGGAGGACTGCTCTCATCTCTAGAATGTTTATGTGCAACTAGGTCTCTGTAGGGGACCATGTGCCTTGGACCATTCTGCCTTGAAAACACCCCCCACCCCCACCCCACCCCAAGCAGGGAAGCATCCATGGTCACTGTGGCTCTGGAAGGGGAAAGAGAAAAGGATCTGCCTCAGAAGAGATCCTCTGAAAGAAGCCACCACTGAAGATGTCATCTGTAAATGGGTGTCAGTCATACTGGCATAGACATGGGATGACCGAATGGACCCCGGACTGCTAGCATCCACTGGAGTACTCGGATGTGATATCTTGCAAGCAGTACAAGGAGGATAGCTGCTGACATGGACCCCAGAACCTTGAGAATGAGAAGTGCATGCGGCAATGAAACCTCTAGAATAGCCTTGACCTGCCACCTGAGAAAATCCACTCTCAGAGGGGGCAAAGCTGCAATTTCTGTCAGTTTGTTGAGCTGGTTCCTATAAATTCCAGACTTTGTACAGGAGTCAGTTTTGACTTGGCCACATTAACCATAATGCCTAACTTGTAGAAGGTCTCCAAAAAAGTACTGCATCGCTAACGTCAGTTGATACCTTGTGGGAGCCATGAGGAGCCAATCTTCCAGGTAATGAAAGACCTGGAATCCCTGCAGTCTCAAGTGAGCTGCAGCCACTGTCAAGCATTTTGTAAACACCCAGGAGGCTGTACTGAGTCCAAAGGGCAGGGTTCTGAATTGAAAATGATTGGCTCCCCGCAAGAAGCACAGACGCCTCCTGGAGTACCTGTCTATCTTGATGAGATAGTAGACGTCATGGAGTTCTACAGAGCACATCCACTCTTCCTTGTGCAAAAGCTACAGGATGGGCTGAACAGTGACCATCTGGAACTTCTACTTCTTGACAAACAGATTCAACTTGCTGAGGTCCAAAACCGGATGCAGGTTCCTGGTCTTTTTTGGCACCTGAAAGCAGCAAGACTAAGTTCCAGATCCTCTTTGTCCTGTTGGGACCTCCTAGGTGTCTCTTTTCTATAAGTTTTAGAACTTGTATTTGAGCCAGTTCTCTCTGACTGGGTGGTGCGTCGGGGAGAACTCTCTTGGGACTTGGCGGTGGTTGGGAAAAGGGAATGTAATAACCCTAGATATGATATTGAGCACCTGCCATTCATTCATTATAGCTGTCCAGGCATTTGGGTGCAATGAGAACAGACCCCCAACTGTCTCCAAGGCAGGAAAGTTGGCAATGCCTCAGGGGTGCTGAAAGGACTTTTTGAAGAAAGGTGTTCTGAAGCCCTGGTTCTGTGGACCCCATCTGTCTCTAAGGCAGTGTCTACCAGTAAACCCTCTTCCCCTGCCTCTGGAAAAGGAATTCTCAGGAGCGTCCTGGAAGGCACTCCAAATTTCGGAACCTAAGTTTCACACCTGGCCATTGAGTCTTGGAAAAAGACTTCTGGTGAGTAGAGGATTTACTCCCTACTGCCAACAGTGTCTTCCCTGCTCACTGTGGATCAAAGTCTCCTTGAAATCAAAGGAGGCATTCATGAAAGACACCTTGAAGGGTTCAGCAAACCCACACAACCACAACCACGCATGACACCTCAAGGCAATGCCTGCACCAGCCACTTGAGAGGTGCCCTCAGCAGCATTAGAGATTAACCTCATCAAGAAGATGGCAGAAGGAGACAGAGTGGTGAAGCTGGGGCAAGACCTTTTTGAAAGGTCCTCCACAGACATCAGCTCTGATAGAGATTTGGTTAGTTCAGCAACCAGGTCTCTTTGGAGGTGGGTAAAGTGAGCCAAATAGTTAACAGCTCTCAAGCCAAATGTGGCTGAGGCGTAGACGTGCTTGCTGTGTCTGTCTATTGCCACAGACTCCCTGTTCAGGGGACGGACAGTGGAGCACTGGTTCAGCCAGCGCCTTGTTGGTGACTGCAGCAACCACAATGGCATCAACTGGAATGCCTTGCTCCAATGCATCCTATTGGTAAAGGGACTCAAACTTGTCAGCCTTCTTGAGGACCAGTTCAACAGTGTCAGGTTCCTTCCATGGTCTGCGTGAAATAAGGTTGATGAACTCGTCTGTAGAGGGGGGCACCCAGGAAGTAGATGGGCCCCATCCTTAAAGCCTTCAGGAACACAAAATTCCTCTGAAGATGGGGAATGGGAAGACCATCCGCCTTTGTGTTTCAACAGTTCCAGAATGTTTCCAAACGAGACCTCGTCAGACAAGAGACCTGGGGGACTCATCAAAATCTGTGTCCTCCGTGATGGGACTCCATGGGCGAGTCCAAGTGCATCCTCTTGCACTTTTCTCTTAAGTGGCATCTCCTCTGTGTGGGGCTCAGGAGAAGACTCAGAAAAGAGGGGAGCCCCTGGGATTTCGATGCCGCCTGAAGGATACCTCAGGAGGGTTGACCGTGTACAGGATGGATGGGTTCAGGGCTCTCAATAGAGATAGACTGGGGTGGATCTGTAAGGGGGAAGACGCTGCTCCAGACCTGGAGAAAGTACGCTCTACCATACGAATGGTCGAATGACTAGAAGAAACTCCCTCCCCCTCTCTGGGAGCTGAAACCACCTGGGAGAAAATAGCAGAGCCGACCCCGTGTCCCAGCCCTCCAGACAGTACCAGCCCCAAGTTGCTGCGGCCCCCAAGGGAAGGGTCCGATTCGATAAGACCAGACCTGATCCCATCCCCACAGACCCAGCGTCAACCTCTCAGAAAAAAGACCCACTCTGATCCGATAGCAATAGAATCAAGCTGGTCAGTGTGCATTCCCATATCCGTCAAAGCCTTCCTCGGGGTGAACCGGATACTGGACCCCAAAGCAGACATATGATACCCCCAATCCAAAGATCAGCTCTGATGCCTAGGAGCAGAATGTGTCAGATCCCTGGTGGATCCTGAAGAAGGACAGCCCTCAATAAGTAATATCAGATCCGATGAACCTGTCGGATCAGACAACTGCTGGACTGCCTTCTTCGGATCCGAAGGAGCAGATGAAGCAGAGGGGAGGCCTAACTTTAGTCAGATCTGAAAGCATCCACTCTGAGGAGAGCTCGGGACCTATCAACCGATCCAAAGATGCCGAATCAGACAACGCCAAAAGCAGTTTTGGATACAGGCACCTCAGATCTGAAAGCCTGCCCATTTCACAGTTAAATAAGTAACACCCGTGGAAGCAGATAGGACTTTCCTTTCAGAATCCTTATGGCCTGAAGTAGCTGGAGACACAGAGACAAAAGGATCCCCTTCAGCCATGCCCTTTTAACAGCAACTTATCACGGTGCTCTACCAGCACCCAAGGGTTGAATGCTGCACAGATAAAGCACACAGCCTTGAGGTGGTTGACGCCTAAACAATAGACACACTTCTTGTAGATGTCAGAATTTGGCATCTTACACCCACAAGAGCAGCACCTTTTAAACTCAACAGGTTTGTCTTTCTCAGACATACCCAACGGACAGAAGAAAGTAACACACAAAAAACACAAGATAACAGGACCAAAAACTCCTGCAAAGACTAGCCATCTACCAAGCAGCACAGAATTTGTACAACTACTTTAAGAAATAAGACTAATCCTGTCAGCTATACACGACAAAAAAGGCGCCAAGCGCAGACTAAAGAAGAAGGGGGGGAGAGGTTACAAAAAGCCCCAACACCAGAGACCAGCTAGAAAAAGAGAGGGGAGCCTAGGAAGATGAATACTTAAACCTGACAAAAATATAATCACTTATCCAACAAAAACTTCCAAAAACAAGTAAAGCAGCTCCAAGCCAAGAATCACGTCAGTGCGTAAATGCAGCAAACAAGATCTGAGAGTTCTGTCCACCTTTCTGAAATTAGAGCTAAGTGCAGGAATAACGGACTGGCTCAGCACCTGCAGCATCACAAAAGACACACTAGCATTAAATTTCAAATTATTGACCATGTAGACCTTTTGGAACTGGAAGGTGACCTCCCCTAAGCTTTTAGAAAAATGTGAACTACTGTGGCAGCTGAAACTGAACTCTTAGTTAGTGAATCATTTTGTTAGATTTTTTTAGTTTCTTAATTAATAAAGTTTGGATTATTTGGTTATTCTATATAAAGTGTTAATAAGCTGGTCTTGAATTTGTAATTTGTCTCTAGCTTTTTAGTTTCAGTTTTAGGTAGCACAGTCTCTTACTACACTATGGTTAAGGGGTAGGGGGACTTGGTTAAAGGAATGATTGTAATGCTTTTATTCCTCTTAACAGAGCAACTCTCTGTAACCACTCCCTTGTTCCATATGACCCGATTAATATATAGAAATAAAGAATATTTTTGATGCTTGTCATTATACTCAACTAGGATCGCTTGTTTGTGCGTTTCAATAAAGGATCTTCCATTTTTAACTCACCTGTGGCCTATCTACCATTTTTAACTCAACTACGGACTACCTACTATTTTCTGTTTTATTTTGTAGCACGTATTCTACAGTTCGATTTTTATTAATGAACTAGGTGCCTAACATAATTCAGGAAGTGGGCATCACACCCTACACACTGCAAAGTTTCTTCTTGGTTTGTTTTTGACCCAGTATAGGTTGCATACTGGGTTTTCTGAGACTTCGAGAGGGATACCACAGATTTTTTTTAAGCACTGAAAATACAACCACTGACATTGCAGACTACTATTCTGAGCAATGTACTTAAAGACTTAATCTCTTACTAAATGTCTTTTCATCTGGTAAATCTGGTTTCTCAGAAATTAACTTTGAAGACTGTTTTGTCGTCAGCTTCTTGTCAGGAGGTTTTCTCACACAAGCATACATACATGTATACTTCACCAGACAGAACACCATCTACATTAACAGTCAAACAACATAAAAGTCAAAGGATTCAACTACAGGTTTTCACTTAAGTTGGCCAGATGAACATGTATTAACAGTGTGCTGGCTCTTTCTTAATCATAAAGGCTACATAACTGAAGTAGAAGACAGACACAATACAAAGGGCAGAGCCTATCCCAACTGAGGTGTGCCAGACCACACAATACGTTACCATCCAGCATCTACTGGGCACCTTACTTCATTACACAGAAAACATTTACAAAATGAAAAGGAAACAAACCGCTAAGGCAAATATTTAACATTTCACATAGTGTTACACTGACTTTCCTTTGCAAAAATGTGTCTTGTGCATTAAAGTCATAAAAAGACCAACGCATTCAGAGACAGTAAGTATTTAAATCCACAACTCTGTATGAACATGAATATTTCTGTGAGCTGCAAATGAATGTGGATCTGCAACATGCACTCCTATAGATCCCAGTGTCTAAACCCAATGCATGACTGCAGGTGTTACTCTGCATTTACCAGTTCTAAAAGCAGATTAGCTCATTGCCTCACCTGAGCTAAAAAACCTGAGAAAATGTTACTCCTGCAAGAGTACTGCTAATCTTTGATACTAAAAAAAGAAAGTTATGTACTTACAATAACCATCATTCCATGTTATCTGTTCCCATCTGGTTCAACCTGTAGGTTATCAGATCTGACTCCGATCAGACACTGGTCAAATCCTTCAGACTTCCAACATGCAGGGCTCTGCTTCCCCTACCCAAAACTCTTCGCTCAAATGAATGCTTAGATCGAGTTTGTTTGCCCCATATAAAACTAGCTCTAAGCTACAATACTCCCCAAAGGGACAGAGGACAAAGGACTCCAAGAACAAGCAGAATACGACCTCTGTCACCCGGTTATCTCAGACAAAGAAAACTTCCAAATAAAGAGAGGGGGGGTAAGGTTGAACCAGGTGGAGACAGATAACTCTGATCTAAGGTTACAGTACGCACATAACTTTCATAACTGATGTTGTCTTCCATTTAGCTTCCACCTGTGGGACAGAGTCCCCGGCCACATAAAAATCCTAGGGTGGAAGTAAGGAAGGATATTCCACAATACGGCAGAGCCAAAGAAAGTCCTTGATCTTGCCTGAATATAAATCTTGTATTGAGAAACAAAGGTGCAATGGCATGACCAAGAAGCCACTGCACAAACCTGGTCCAAGGATGTTCTGGAAAATAAAGCTATAGAAGCAGCCACAGCTCTGGTAGACTGCCTCTCAAGGAATAAGTGAAAGAAATACAGTTTGACAGAACCACTTGGATAAAGTCACTTTCAGCACAGGTCTGCCCAATTTGGATCTCAAAAAGGATACAAATAGTTGACTGGGTTTTCTAAAAGCCTTAGTCCTGTCCAGATAAAATCTCAACTGTCTATACACATCCAAATAATGTAGTAACTATTCACCTTTGTTCCAAAAACTGGGGAAAAACACAGGAAGGTGAATAGAACTACTGAGGTTGTTCTCCGAAGCCACCTTGGGTAGAAAAGGATTAGTGTAGAGAAACCCTGTCTTTGACACATCAGGTAAGGAAGAGAAAAATCAACAGCTTGCAGCTCTGACACTCCCCTAGCTGAACAGCCGCCAAAAATAAGGTCTGAAGTAATAGAAGTTTTGAAAGGAGAGACTGCAAGCACATGTAACACAAAAGGTAAATCCCAGGGAGGGACCACCATCCTGAACAGGAGGACACAACAAAAAAGGTATCTGAGAAAAGCCTTGTAAACCTTTACAACAGCCAATGGAATATTGTCTCAGCCCACATGGAAGTTAGGAATGTCTGCCAACTGCAACTTCATCACAGAAAACAAATAGCCTAAATAAAGCAACTCGGCAAGAAAATCCAGAACAGACTCAAGAGGAGCAGAAAAGGGAATGACTCATCGAGATTCCACCCACAGCTCAAAGCATCTCCACTTACAGGAATGCACCTTCCAAGTGTATGTCTTTTGAGAAGATAAGATATAAACATCGCTATCAGACTGCCTGGGATTCCTGGCCATAAAAGGAACTGGAGAAGCCATGTGGTTAGCTTGAGGGACTGTAGACTGGGAGGATCCAAACCTGCTGGATGACAAATTATATCAGGAATAGGATTTATGATCCAAGGGTGGATACCACAAAACAGGACACAGGATGGGGAAACCACATCTAACGAGGCCAGGAGGAGGCTATGAGAATCACTGTAGCTCTGCAACAGGCTGCCTTCTGGAGAAATTTTATAACCAGTGGAGCTGGAGGAAAAGCATACACGAATCCTGGGGGCCAAGTATGCAGCAGAGCATCTCTGGGTGACTGACTGAGCAGGGACTAGGGCATAACAGCTGTTGCACTTGGTATTGGATGGGGTGGTAGAGAGGTCGCAATACAGAGTTGCCCCAGAACTGGCAGATCCAAATTGGTACTCCCGAATTTAGAGACCACAATTGAGGAAACAGAATGCTCTTGGTCAAGCTGCCAGCCAGAATGTTGGACTTCCCAGGGACATGCATTGTAAACAGAAACCACAGACATGAGATCACCCACTGCCAGAATCTCATGGCCTGCTCAAGCTTTCGGTCAGAATGCTGGACTTCCTTGGGATGAGCACTGCAACCAGAAACAATTAAGATGAGATCACCCATTGCCAAAACCTCACTGCCTCCTGACAAAGAGAATAAGAACGTGTTCCCCCTTGCTTGCTGAGATACCAGACAACAAGCATATTTGTCCAGCTGTACCAAAATCACACCACTGTGGGTGTCCTGAAAGGTCTGCAATGCAAGAGGACAGCCCTCATCTTCAGAATATGGACATCAGCCTCTGCAGAAGATAAAGAGCCTTGAACAGTCCTTCCTTCGAAACGTTTCACCCACCCAAGAACAGGTGCAACTGTGATGACCACGGCAAAAGGAACTACAAATCTCCTGTTGGTCACTAAGGAAGCCCGTAACCATTATCACATCTGATCATGATAAACTTTTGTCAACCTTACCAAAAAATCAATTGGATGAGTCAAGAATGACCACTATACCACCAAAGTCCATTGCAGAGCCCTAATATGGTACCTCGCCAGCAGAATCAACCCTACTGAAGCTGCCATGTAGCCTACAAGTTTCAAGATCACATGAGTTGAAGGCTTTGAAAGTGCATGTACAGATTTTGAAAGAGTCTGAAGGCTGATCAGTGCCTGGTAATTTGAGTGACAGTAACCAGGAGACAAATTATGAATTCCAATGTCTGTGCACTGTGGCCAAATGGAACATGGTCTACTTCACAAAAATATTCAATTTAGTTAAATCCAACATGGGCCGGAGATATCTGCTCTTTGGCACCAAAAAGAACCCTGAATGGTCCCCAGAACCTCATTGGTCTTGTGGGACCTCTTGGATAACTCGATTTGCCACCAGCTTTTGAATCTCTACCAGTGCTGCCTGCAGTCTCTGACAGGATGGAACATCAGGGAGACATTTTATAGATTCATAAACTATCACTAGGCTAACAACCCGGGGGAGGCTTTCTAAACCTAGCCAAGTTTTCCAGAAAGAATAATGATGTCCTGTATCCAAACAGGACATTGAGAGCTAGGCATTCATAAACTACCTTGGTCCATAAGGGAGATGGGTGCCAAGTATTATCCATCCACTGATCTGGGTAGTGCTTGAACTGGCTAAAAGAGGACCGCAGCTTCACATGGATGGGAAACCTGTTTCATAGAAGGGGCAGTCTTTGGGAGACGCATCTTGTCTCTTCAGTGTTAAGTCATAAACAAAATTCAGGTCCCTAGAACATGTATTTCTGATACTCTGACATACGAATATGTAGGAGATTCATAAGTGTGGGGTTTGCGGATGCCATGTAAGCCAGGCATAGGTCATCCCTCAACAATCTATACAAGACTGACTAGAGGGAAGGGGCTTTAAGGTGCTCTGCATAAGGCTGGTTTGTTACGTCTTTTATTCTTTTTGTAAGGAACCTTTGAGGTTGTTCTAGAAGCTGCATATGTCTGGTCAGGTGCATACCAAAGGGAGGACTGTACTCTATGACTGGTCTTATAAGGGCAGAGTACAGTAGGATAGTGACATCTTTGGACCTAGACGTCATGCTCTTATTTATAAGCTGCAAAGCATAAAAGTATTTCCTCATCACTGTGTCCATGTGGGGTAGAAGGCAAGGCTATTGTCTACAGGCATACCTCAGATCCTTGACCACTGGGTCACCTTCTTAGGGGTGTACTATCAACATGGTAATTAGTTGGGATGGTTGATGTCCCAAAGGGTACAATTATGCATTTCTCAGCATTGAGTTTAACACCATGGTTTTGGCACCATTTGTTAGTCAGAGACAGATGATCTTGAAGAATGTTAGTGTCCGCAGGGGAGTCAATTATCACCCCCAGCTTGGAATCATCTGCAAACATAGTCAGCCACAAACCTTAAGCATTTGCTTCCATTTCAGAGAAATGGATGCCAAAAAAGAATGGGCCCAGTAGCAAGCCTGGGGGACTCTGCTAGTGACTGGCCTCTTGGTGGAGGTGGCCTCACCTATTTTCTGGCCACTTGGTAGAGGTGGCCTCACCTATTTTGACCTCCTAGGTCCTATCAGTGAACTAGCTGGCTATCCACTGGGTGATAAAAGGGTTTATACCCAAATTAGTGAGCTTGTCTGTAATGCCTAAGTGGGGTATTGTATTAAAAGCCTTGGCCAGGTCGAAGCAAGCTATGTGCACAGTCTTACATTTATCCACTGCTTTGTGATGCCCCTGCACTGGCCCAGTAATCAAGGAGCCCCACACCACTTGTACCAGTAAGGGACATGCATACTGGGAAGATGACAAGTACACTCAGTAAAGTACAATTTCCCTTAAGAGCACAGAGATCACAGTCAGTCTGGGGCTGGTTTCTCCCTCTCTCTCTAGATCCCCAATAAGACTCCCCACTGGCAGAGCTATAGTGTTAAGATCTCAGTAGAGTGGTCAAGCAAAAACCTCCAGCACCCTCTCTGTCCATCTAGTGCTTCGTGTTCCTGCCCAAGTAGTGCACACAGATTTGATTGACATACAAACACACAGACACTCCTGGGGAAGGCTGGCACAGGTTCACTAACTATGCCCCCTTCTGCCCAGATTATACTGTAGTACCAGCTGTCATCAACCATTACTTATCAGCTACTATAAGGCCCTTACAAAGGGTGACCAATTCAACTGTGTAATGTTACTATTATCCAAATGGCACTTCCAAGAAGACTAAGTCTATTTACGAGTGGGCTATACAGTGTTACCAAATGGAAATACTTTAAAACAACATTGTTGGACAGTCTCACATAAATACAGAAATCATCTAGACTGAACTTATTATTTTCCTATCTCTAACAGAGCTACTATGATCTAAGTCTTACTTACAGAGCAAGGCAAGTGCTGGTAAGGTGTTTACAGGTCCAGAGACAAACACAAAATGCACAGACTTTCTCTCAGAGATGGTTCTTAAATTAATAATACACATTACTGCTGGATTAGCTAGATGACATCACCATTTGAAACCTGCCTCTAGTTCCCAGGCCAAACAGATGCCAGAAGAATTTAGCATGTCTCCATGAAGATACTTATGTCTTAGAAGCTTACCTGAAACTGGAAGTCACAAAAAACAATTAACAATTTTACATTTTATACATAGTAATTATTTCTGTCTTAAGACAATAGAAAGAAACTAACTGTACACATTCTGTCTTCTAGCTGTGGTGAACACAATCATAAAACTCTACTTATTTTCTCAGAGTTTGCAATTTAACTCTATGTCCCAGTTTCTACTATGAAAGCATACATTTGCACAGGCATACAGCCCACATACATTTCTGCTCTTTTCCAGCAGGGTGCACTGTGGTTACATTTTTAAAGCTCAGCATGTAACATACAGGTTACTTACATTTGTAGACAAGCTTATGGATCATATTAATATTTACAATGACGGATTTATTTGCACAATTCTAGTCAGCTGGGCTGGCAGCCTTCACAGTGACCCTCGCAAAAAAGCCCACCAGATTTAACAGGCATGACCTTCCTTTAACAAAGCCAAACTGCGATGGGTCCAGCATTTGTAGGTTACCCAAGTTCTAATTCATCATATCCATGACTATCCTTTCTATGGCCTTACATACGAGTTTGTTAAGACTTAACTGGATCAGTGGTTGGACCTCCTTTGTGCAGGGTAATGACTGCAGTCATCTTACATAACTTGGGCACAAAATCTGACTATAGGCTCCAGTTGAAAATTGATTCAAGTGGACCAGAGAGGTCAAGTTTCATGCCATTTATTAAACACCCTGGGATGTTATCGAGGCCCACTGATGCAGTGTTTTTGGCCTTGGAAAGTGAATTGATGACCTGTTCCCTAGTAATGGTTGGGGGGGGGTATTTCTTTGGGCCTGTCGGGGGGGGGGGGGGAGGGGTAGGAGAAATTTGAGCTGTACTTGTCAGCCAAAAGGCCAGCTCAGTATGGGTGATGCCATTTACAATAAGTTCTGAGCATTGTTGTGCATCTCCTCAGAGGTTATGGACACAACTGTAGAAAGCTTTGTGGTTGTCCTTTGCCTGAGAAGCTATTTTTTCCTCAAATTTAGCTTGTGAAGTATTAATTAATCCTCTTAGCTGCCTGTTTAGACTGGTCAGGAGGTTCTTGGTATGTATGGCTTTGTTCCTCCTACGCTTGGCCAAGATTTTTTTCTTTTGTTGTAAAATCAACTGATAGTGGGACTCCACTATGGTGGCTTGTCTTTTGAGTTTGTCTTATTTTTAACAGAAGAGGGCACATCTCGTTCTATACAGCTTTCAATATGGCTGTACAGGGATTTTGTAAACAGCTCAGTGTATGCTATGGTGTTTAATGGGTTTGAGGGTGTTTGGAATTTAGCCAATATATTGCTTAGTAGAGACAGGTTAGCCATGGAATAGTTTCTAGAGGTTTTTGGTTTTGCTGGATGCCCACATTTAATTTTTATTTCAAGTAATACTGCCTTTTGGTCAGATCTAACAAGCCAAGATATTACATTGGGTGAGGAAAGTACAGTTTTGTACCTACCATAAATGTAGATGTTTGAGTGCTAATACAGCTGCAGTAATCACATATGGGTTCTCTGCCGTCAGGCGGGTCCTCGGTCAGCCGAATTCCAAACTCTAGGTCCGGCGTCGGTTGTCGTCGCTTTCTTTCCTGACGTCAGTGCGACAGGGGTATACAAGACACAGCCGACGCCATATTCTTCAGTCTTTCTTGCCCCAGATGTCAGGTGCCCCCAGAAGGAAGGCAATACATAAATTATATATATAAATATAGTCAAGCAATGCAATATAATCAAAAATCAGTAGTTGCAAGCAAATACACCATAGCAGGATAACCCAAATTAGGTTGTATGAGGAGGTGTTAACCACTGGGCTTTTACCAAGAGGGGAAGGAGGGAGGGAAACCTGTACTGCAGCTGTATTAGCACTCGAGCATCTACATTTATGGTAGGTATAAAACTGTACTATGTTCATCGTGCATACAGCTGCAGTAATCACATATGGGTAGAATCCCAAAGCTACGCACAGGGTGGTAGGCACTAGGTAGAACTGGGAGCAGCCAGAATGCCCTGCAACACAGCAGAGGCAAAGCCTGCTCTAGTTTTGGAATATAAAGGCAGGTGGTAGTGTTTTGTGAAGGTATGCACAGAACTCCAAGTGGCTGCCTCCAAAATATCCTTGGTAGGGACTCCTCTGAGGAAGGCTGTAGAGGTAGCTGTGGCCCTAGTGGAGTGGGATCTGATGCCTGTAGGCACAGGTTTGCCATGAAAGGAGTAACAAAACCGTATGCAATGGCCTATCCATTTTGAAATAGTCTGTTTGGAAATTGGCTTCCCTTGAGCTCCTACAGCATAGGACACAAAAAGTTGTTCTGATTTTCTGAAGGGCTGTGTTCTGTCCAGATAGTAACGTAGATGTCTAAGGAATGTAGAAGCCTTTCCCCTTTGTTTTGAGGATTGGGGTAAAAGGTAGGTAAAGTGTATGGCCTGATTTAAAGCTACCCTGGATACCACCTTAGGCATAAATGAAGGGTTGGTTCGTAGGGAAACCCTGTCTTGATGGAAGATGAGAAAGGGCTGCACAGCCATGAGGGCTTGTAGTTCCGAAACCCTACGAGCGGAGGTAATGGCTAGAAGGAAGGCTGTTTTCCAGGACAAATATTGCAAATCTGTAGAGGCAGCTGGTTCAAAGGGAGGTAATGTTAATTTTTCTAGAATGTAGTTAAGATCCCAGGCTGGGATTGGTTGTTTCCTTGGAGGTCTTATACTCTTAGCTCCTCTGAGGAACTGTCTTAAAAGTGGGTGAGAGAATAAGGGTGGATCAGTGTTGTATTCTGCAGAAATGGCTGAGGCATGAATTTTGATGGAGGAAAATGAAAGTCCACTGTTCAACAGCTCAGCTAGATACTGTAATATCTGAGGCAAATTCAGTTTTCTAGGATCCTGGCCTTTTTTCTCATTCCAAGTGCAAAAACGTTTCCACTTTGCGGAGTAAGCCTTTCTAGTAGATGGTCTTCTGGCCTCCAAAATGACATCCTGCACCTCTTTGGAGAGTAGGGTCTGTTGTGGTGTTAAGGAATTTTCCATGCAGCCAGATTGAGAGTTTTCAGCTGACTGTGAAGAGTTTTGTAGTTGTGCTGAGTCAGTAGAAGAGGCATTAGAGGTAGGGTCCAGGGAGGAGTATGTGTTAGGCTCCTCAGGAGTGGGTACCAGTGTTGTCTTAGCCAGTCTGGAGCAATCAGTATCATCTTCGGTCTATCTGCTCTTGCTTTCAAGAGCACCTTGGGCAGATGAGGCAAAGGTGGGAAAGCGTAAACTGTCCATGCTGCCCAACTGAAAGAAAGGGCGTCCACTCTCCAAGCCTTTGGATGAAAGATCCTTGAACAGAACTTTTCCAATTGATGGTTCCTGTGGGAGGCGAAGAGATCTATGTCTGGTCTTCCCCACGCTTGGATTATCTTTGTAAACACTTGAGGATGTAACTTCCATTCGTGTGGATCTGTCATATTTCTGCTTAGATTGTCTGCCAGCATGTTTTCCAGTCCTGGCAGGTACTGTGCTTGAAGTTTGATTTGCCATTGCAGAGCCAAGTTCCAAAGCGACATGGCTAGCCTGCACAGGGGGTATGAATGTGTTCCACCTTGTTTGTTTATATACCACATTACTGTGGTGTTGTCTGTTCTTATCAATAATTGCCCTGGATGCAGGAGATCCTTGAAAATTGTAATTGCATTTATCACTGCTAGCATTTCTTTTTGATTGATGTGAAGGTGCTTTTCCTTTTGGGACCATTTGCCCTGAATGCACCTGTCATGAGCGCCCCCCAGGCGTAGTCTGAGGCATCTGTTGTGATGACTTGTTTTGCTTGAGGCTTGCAGAATGGAAGACCTGCGTTTGTTTGGCATGCTTGGGACAACCATAGAAATTCCTTTTGCAAACATGGAATTATTGGTATTATTGTTTCCAAACTGTGGCTGTGTTGAGACCATAGGTTTTTTAGGTACCATTGAAGTTTCCTCATATGCAACTTTGCACATGGGATTAGAAGAATGCAAGATGCCATGAAGCCCAGAGCCTGCAGGATTTTCCTTGCAGTGAGCTTGGTACAATTTGCTAGTATTTTGAAGTAATGAGTTAGTTGCCCTTGTTTTTCTGGCGTAAGATAAGCCATCTGGGTGTTTGTGTCCAAGTTGGCACCCAGGAAAGTTATTTTCTGAGATGGTGTTAGCCTGGATTTTTCCTTGTTGACTGTGTATCCCAGAGAATTCAATAACCGTGTTACATAAGCCAGATGTTCCAGAAGTAGGTGCTTGTTGTCCGCTTGGATCAGGCAGTCGTCCAGATACGGGTAAATTTGTATCCCTTGAAGTCTGCAGTAGGCAATTACTGATGCCAGGCATTTTGTAAATACTCTGGACGCAGTAGATAAGCCAAAGGGCAATGCAGAGAATTGATAGTGGATTGAACCTGCAAGAAATCTGAGGCATCTTCTGCAACTTTGTCTGATTGGGACATGCAGGTATGCCTCCTTGAGGTCCAATGTTACCAGCCAAAATTCCTTGCCCAGCATGGGAAGAAGTTGCTGTAATGTGAGCATCTTGAATTTTGGTACGAGCAGAAATGTGTTTAGGATGGATAAGTCCAAAATGGGTCTCCAGTCGGTTTCTTTCCTTGGTACCAGAAAAAGTCTGGAATAAAAACCTTGACCTTGTTCGTGGGTAGGTACCTCTTGAATAGCTTTCATGGCCATAAGCTTTGAAATTTGTATTTGAGCCTCTGCCCTTTGATTGTGTGGCAGGTTCGGCATGCCTCTCATTTTTGGAAGAGTGTGAAAGTGAAATCTGTAGCCACTGCTTATAATGTCCAGGATCCATTTGTCTGTTGTGATAATATGCCAATTTCTTGTAAATAATGCCAGCTTTCCTCCCAAGGTTGCTGCCAGCTGAGACGTGCTTGGCATGGAAAGGGGGAAGTCATTGGGTTTGTTTCCTGTATTGCTGTGCATGTCTTCGCCACCTCTTGTGGCTGGAGTTTGCCATTGTCTGCCTCTATATGATCCTTGAGGTTGTCCTTTGCCCCTTGTGCGCCTGTATCTACCTCTTTGTGGCTTGTCCATGGCTGGAAAGGACCAGTTCTTTGCAGGCCAATTTCTGCTAAAACGTGGTGGTTGAACTTGTAGAAAAGCTTTGACAGTTTGCATAGATTTAGCTTTTTCTTCCATTTTCCGTAGTATCTCCTCAGCATTAGTACCAAACAGTACATCCTTTTGTAAAGGAGCATCTAGTAGCTTAGCTTTAACATGGTCAGGCAAGGTTTGTTCTCTAAGCCAGGCATGTCTACGAATGACTGATCCTGTCACAGCAGCTCTACTTAAGGCCTCTAGAGCATCATAGCCACATTGTAAGGTGTTTACCCACTTGTTCTGCACTATGCATCATATCCTGCAACTCCTTCAAATCTGATGTTCAGGTTGAGACATTTTATTTCTTAATTGTGATAACAGAAACTGCTGATATTTAAGCATATGGAACGGACAATTTAAGGCCCTCATGGCTAGGGTGGCCGAGGTATATACCTTTTCCCCCAACCTTTCTAAGGATCTAGACTCTCTTTCGGAAGGTAGTGGATTCTTAGCAGTAGAGGCCTTCATTCCCTTGGGGCCTTGAGAAATGGTTTCAGGGTCAGCATTATGGCTCTTGTAGAGAAATTGGTGAGAGGTAGGAACTCTGTAGTACCTATCAGGCTTGACTGGGGCAGGAGGCAGGGAATCCGGATTTAGGCAAGCCTCCGAGTAAACATCATCAAGTATGTCCAAGACAGGAGGTATCGCTAGAGGTCTGTGTTGAGGTAACAAAAGAAATTCCCTAAGTCTTTTATTGGAATCAGAAAAGTCTTGGCCTTCCCAATGGAAGTGTTCCCTCAAGGTGTGCAAGGTTTCCCCAAAAGAGAAATCCTCTGGGGGAGATACAAAAGGAATGGACTGCTCAGCATCCAAATCTTCAAAAGGGGAGTACGAGTGTTCCTCTTCATCAGAATGTTCTGAAAGAATGGATTCCTGGTCAGAAGAGAGAGAAGCTTCCTCCACTCGGGGTCTCTTGTCTGGAGGGGGCTGGGAACCCCTGATAAAAGTAAATAAATCCTCAGCCATTTTTAGCATCTGCTTTTTAGGCATGGGCCCTGTGCAACAGGCCTCTTGGGATGCATGGCTGATTTGGACTTAGTAAAGGCCTTAATGGAGAAGGAAGACTAGGGTCTAAAAACACCTTGGGTGGAAGTGGACCTATCCACATTAGGAGGCTCAACACTCACAGTGGCTTCGGTGGTTGTAGTCTGGGTATGGACCGAGGAACCGGCGGTCTCGGGTACAGGGGACACCGCCAAAGAAGTGTCGTCGGTAGTCAGGAGCTGCGTAGGCGCCTCACTGAGAACCGGACCACGTATAGCCGGTTTTGGCGTGGTGTCGGTGGAGACCGCGGGCCTCGCGTGTCGGTCTTTGTCCTTGCGTTTTTTGGACAAAACGGTAGTCGGAGTATCCAACGACATTTTTATAATCAAAGGTTTTACCAAAAAAGTGCTGGGCGAACTCCGCCCGACGCTTAATAGTGCGTTTATTGAAAGTAGCGCAAAAGCGGCAGGCCGAGACGTCGTGGTCTGGGCCTAAACAAGGTATGCAGAGGGAATGGAAATCCTTATGCGGTATTTGCTTCCCACAAGAAATACAATTGTTAACTTTGTCTGACATCGGTCTGAGGCAAGAAAAGTTTCCCCAACGGGGTACTTAGCTTTAAAGAAGACTTCGGTTTCCAATTATTCGTAATTTCAGGAGCTGGCCGACCGGCACTTGTGAACTGCTTCTGCTTCAGGCACCGCGCGGCAAAAAAGACTGAAGAATATGGCGTCGGCTGTGTCTTATATACCCCTGTCGCACTGACGTCAGGAAAGAAAGCGACGACAACCGACGCCGGACCTAGACTTTGGAATTCGGCCGACCGAGGACCCGCCTGACGGCAGAGAACCCATATGTGATTACTGCAGCTGTATGCACGATGATCATCATTAGCACCCCCCTCCATGTTCATGTGTACAAGGACAAGGATGTTTATACCCCTGGAAGGGGAATAGACCAATTGTTCCAGAATGTTGGCATTAAAGTTTACGATTCGCTGGGTTTGTGCTTTAGAAGTGGTGCAGGATTCCAAATCTACTGAGGGGTAGTTGAGATCCCCCATGAATATTGTTTTGGGTTGAATAGGGTCTCTAGTACACTGAAATAGGTAGCATGCGTTTCATAGAATATGAGAAGGACCTGTCAGTTGCAAGGATATGGTATGACACCCTGTTTACAGTGAGCTGCACATGTAGGAGTTCCAATGTGAGTCTTGCACATTAACTAGCCTGGCTGTGAGATTGGCTTTAATATAGACTGGACAGAACAAGTGTACACACCCCTGTTAAAATGCCAGGTTTTTGTGATATAAAAAATGAAACCACAATAAATCATTTCAAAACTTTTCCCACATTGAATACGACCTACAACCTGTACAAGTCAACTGAAAAACACACATTCCCTCTAAGGAATGCCTTGCTAATCCTTCAATAAAGCAAGTGATGCAGACCGGACACCAGAATGTTTGATTCCTGAAGCTTTATGCACACCTTCAGTCACATTACAGATGATATGAATTATGTGGTTAATCATACTGATGCAGCTTAACATTTAAAAGCCGATATATAAACTTTTCTGTTACATTCATTATTTTATCAGAAAATTATTTTTGAAAATGTGGCATGTGCATTAGAAAGTTCAATGCTCTTAGCAAAAGTGCAGAGGATGTTAAAACACATTTGCCAAATCTGTTCTTCACCCTAGATTCCTTATCGGGGTGAACAGCTAAGTTCTAACACAAAAGCCTTCTTCGGGGCTGCTATAGAGATGATAAAGTCTAGTTTCGGTGTCTCAGACTAAACTGTACAGTTTCTGAGTAGACAAAAAGTCTGCCCACCTTTCATGAGACTAAACTGAGCAAGAAAAGAGCCAATTCCCCTGACGACCAACTGTAACTACTTTTATTTATGGTAAATGACCGAGAATCCACTGGATGATCTCTGGAGATGGAAGCTAAAGCAGACATCTTACTTAACCAGCTGGCACCTCCTCTATCTTTAAGGCTCTTCACCAGCCTTTCCTTATGCAGGATCCTGGATGATGTCTTACAATGGGTGACAAAAATCTAACAGCAGCCCCGAATCTTCCGCTGGCTGCTTGCCCATAATGCCGTTCTTCATCAAAAAGTGCTACAGGTAGCCTGACTAAAATTTAGGTAGATCGCACACTGTGTTGTCTTGTGCCCCTAGCCCAGATAAAACAAATAAACCATGCAACCACTAATGCACAAAAACTGCCCTACTGAGTCACACGTCTTGAACAAGTGTTTGAAATATGGTTAATTGAAGGCCTTTAAGCCTAACATGCCAAGGGAGAGGGTAATGGGGCAGCTGGAGGCTGCAAACAAAGAAAAAGAGCGAGAACATTGCCTTAGAATGTAAGGAAGGCAACAATCACACAGTGTAGTTAAACACACAGCAGCCAACAGGACAGTTTAAAATTTATCACTTTTTGCCTATGATCACAACCTCAGAAGCTTGTTGCAATTTAGTTGTTCACTCTGCAATGAAGAACTAAAAAGAATAGCAGAAAGATTCGATATGGGCCTGGGGAAGCAGCTATGCAGCCAAAAAATTAAGTACTGAGCAGTCCTAATACCTGTGCCATATAATCCTGATGATTGTTGAAAATAAGAGTAATTCTTATTTGAGGGTGCTCACCTTGCTAAGTTTTAAGAGCCCTAAGTGCCTTTGCAGTTATAGTTCTTACTGAATGGGGGGGGGGGGGGTCAACATTAAAAGTATTTCTTAGATCACAAGTCGATTCAGCATTTAATACATCTTTCAGGAAGTTTTCCTTAAAAAAAACATTGTACCAGCTGCTATCTTCTAAGGTAGGAGTATTAATATTTAAAACCTTTGTCATACACTCAGACTTGCAAATTAACATCATTAAACGTGACACTTTTTAATAAAAGGTGTCACAAGTACACATACAGTAATAAAAAATAAAAATGTGGCAAGTCAATTGCTGTTTTCTTGCAGAATACATATTTAACATTTTTCAGTCCTGCTTTTCTTAAATCTTACTCCTCCTCCTGAACTTTATTCTGCATGCATTGTTCCCTCAAATTCCATTTATCTATTTATTTATTTATTTCCAGTTTGATGACCGGGGATGTCCACTGGGCTCAGGGAGCCCGGGGAGAAAAACTCCATTTTACTAAGTTTTTATTCTAAGGAATTTGCTCTCTCCTTTTTTTAAAGATCCCACCTCCAGCTCGAACAGATTTTGATTTCCATTATCTACCAATTGCTCTTTCAGCAGCCAACGGCATTAAACTATGGCAGACCTTACAACATCAAAATAATTCAGATCCTGTGTTTAGCTCAAAAAAAGTTACAATTATTTCTGGCAAAGAACTCTGTAAAGAATTTTAAAAGTCCACCAACTCATTAATGAAGTCTTTTCTGATAAAGTCATCCATATTAGAAAAGCATTTTTCAGCTACATCTAACTGCTTACATAAGACACAAACAGCCAACAATTTCATCTGACTAGGACAATAGTGAGTAATTCACTTCATGAACCGTGATGAGCAACAGGTTATTAAAATCCTCAGGATACTGAGACTATCAAGATGGCTGCACACCAAACAGCTTAACTTCAGCTCTTCCAGTGCAAAAAAAAAAGAAACTTGTGAGATAAAGGCTAGTCATTCTGATAGTTTTAGTAAAAGTCAGTTACTAGCTAGCAAATACACTACCTAGATGCCAGCGAGGAAGAAACTTAAGAGCCTGAAAAAAAAATCAGCTAGAAAAGGTGGACAGAAAACACAGACTGGGAAGAATCCTGCAGCAGTTCAGTAAACAGTTCAAGCTGCAGCTTTTGTACAAGAGACGGCTTCCAGTAATTTGAAGGAAAAAATAATCAAATGTGTTCACACAGTAGATTAAAATAAATGAAACATTAAAGGAGTATGTCAACTCAAATAAGAAAAATCTGGAAAATGGAAGACGTTTTAAACAATTCAGATGAAATGAAAAAAAAATGAAAAAAAAATGCAAAAATTAGAGGTTGAAATGAAGAAAAGATCGGCTGATTATGAGGACTGGTTAAAAAGAGTTGCTTTAAAAAATGGCACAGGACAGAACACTTGGAGAAAACCAGAGATGTTCTGCTGTACCAGGAAGGAACAGACTATTCATTTTATGAAAGCACAAATACGGAACTGGACTGGTATTCCGCAGCTGGATTTGTTAACTGAAAGGGCACATAGTGTTGTATGCTCTAAATCTAGCCATGGAAAAGTAGCCAAGACCTCTATTAGTAAAGATGCAATCATACTAGAAAGTTGTTCCAGACAAAACTGTGGCAGAAGGGTAAAGTATTAAAATCGGAGACAGTAGAGAGTGTTTTCAGAAAACGATTATGCACTCTAACACTAGACAGAAGAGAAGCAAAGTAATCCCAGCAATCAGGGAATGCCAAAAGACAGATGTGAGACTCAATCTGCTGTATTCAGCTGTCTTCAGAGTATTTTTTTTCTCTGGAGGATCAACGCAATTTTTTTGATGCAGGACATGCTAAAAAGGAAACAAAAAGTGAGTTATCAAAAAGGAGGAGACTTTCTCATTCTTCTGATAATAAAGCTCACAGATATTGCTTAGGAAAGTGCTAGAGAGATTGAAAAAAAGCAGAGAAGTTGACTAGAAGAATCAGAAGTACCATGGACTTGGAAGTGAAGATGGGGGTTAAGCAATGGAGATTAACAAGAAAGCAAGCAACACTGAAACTAGTGGAGAAATGAGACTATAAAACAAACATAATTGTGAAGTATGACTAAAGAAAAAGTGGCAGAGAAAGATTGTGTTAAACTGGTGGTGGGACTGAAAGGCATATACCTCCAACTTCATGTCATTAATGTTTACAAGGACATAAAAGGAAAAACTAAATAAAACTAATTTTCTTCTCAACATTTATATAAAACATCTTGTGATATAAATTGCATGTTATGTAGTAAAGCATTTTGAATGACTGTTGTATGTGATGTGAAAGATAAACAAGTACCTTTTTCTTTTTTAATTTAAAAAATGAACACATTTTAATGTAAAAAAGAAAGGTTGGACAAAAGCATGCTTAAATTCAGTGCACTGATTATAATATACATAGAGTTGAGAGGTTCTCTCTTACTTTTGTATAGTTTAATGTTTGGATTAATGCCCTAGACTTAATCTAATAACACACTTCTTATGTAGGCATGGGAGGTTAAAAATAAGAAAACACTGTGAATATAATGAGAAGTTCAAATAAATGTTCAGTGCGAGTTGAGAAGTTTACAACTTAGGGTAGCTGAACATTCTGAGCTTATGTTTCCATGGATACAAGCTGACTACAGTTCATAGGATCACAGGAGATTACTAGGCTAATGGCCCTGGGGTCCTTACAAGCCTATCCAAGAGTTTATACCCAAAAAGAAACTTCAATCAGCTCCTATAGCCCCTATCAATGAGGGACACTACAAACTTTGTTTGACGGCATGGGGTGTCTAATTCCAGAGACTGGGCAGGCTCTGAGACTCAAACCTGTTTCTCCATCAAGTTTTATTAATGTCACATATTAGATTTAAGCCTTTCCAGGCAAGAAAATGAGAGTTTGGGGCATTTTTCTTGCTGAGAGAAACAAAATTAAAAGGTTCAAGGGCAGCAGCTTATTGAAAACTAAAGTTTGAAATTATTGGACGTGGATAACAGCAGCTTTCCTGGTACCAAAATCCTTCAATGCATTTACTAAAACAGTGTATAATTTAGTTTTCTTTAGAGGCAGCTAATGTACTTTGTCATAAGGTTTAAAAGTTAATGTTCCCTGAAAGCATATATGCTGTTTTTCGGTTTGCAATCATAAGGTCTACTGCTAAATGGTTGAAAATGAACTGGTTGAAATCACTATACTGATTAATTAAAAAGTCGAAACAAAATTAGTCTAAATTCAAAATGTCGAAAATTTTGAATTTGCCCATTTCTGCACTGTAGTGCAATCTCGGAGTTGGTATATTTAAGTGGGGGGGTGTAGCCCCCCCTGCAAAATGGAAGCGCAGTGCGGTGCACAGGTTAACAAAAACACTTTACTAAGCGCTTTCGTTGGCTGTTGAACAAAGATTTCTTCAGAATAAAATACACTGTTCCAAAAGGTTTAAATAGCAAATCATCATATCCTATTACTTCACTAATAGGATAATTAATTGTTAAAAAGCATTAAAGCAGCAACAATTCAAAAAAAGGGACAGCAAACTATACATTACAAAAGCTTAGCCTGGATGTCAAGATTTTTAAATAACATTTCAATAAATATTTAATACAAAAAAGAAATGTATATTGTTAATAAATAAGTATACATTTCTGATTTAAAAAACTTCAAAATCAAGAAGTTATAATTTACAAAAATGGATGATGTATAAAACTAGTCAAAACACAAGAGGTATTAATAACTACGCCTTGCCTTGTATTGTTACCAGCAAACATGGTGATTTCAAAATCTACAACCTGAGTACAGCTGCTATTTAACAACAGTGGGCCGAACTGTTTCAAAAAGGATTTAACTTTGTCCCAGTTAGAAGACCAAGAATAGAAAACTCTCTACTTGATTTTAAGTCGTCAGGAAATTAAATCTTAAGACTGTATTTTGATACAGATATACAATTTGCAACAACAGAGACCTGTAAAAAAAGCCAGTACTTTTAACCTACCCCTGCATCCTACATTACGGGTGTTTGAGAGCCATTGAACTACACAGATCAGACAGGCCCATTCAAGACAAAATAATTCATATCCATGTAATTTAATAGAAGATGAGGAAGATCTATTACATAGTATCATGGGAGACAAAAGTATTAGACTTATGAAACCTGATAAAGGGGGTGGTTTGGTTGCAATGGATCAGGGGGTATACTCAGAAAAAATGTTAACTCATTTGTATAGTGACATTTATAAGGAAGTATCTGTTAACCAACTAAATACTGCATACAGATATATAGATATTACACTTAGTGATATGATTATCCAATAAAAGATCAGTAACAGAGTTAAATTTTATGCAACAGGATAATCCATGTTCCCACACAATATTTGGAATACCCAAGATACAGAAGTCCACCTCTCTCAGATCCACCATGGATGCAAAAGCATCAGAGACATTTTCTATGGCCAAGTTTATAGACTTCAATCTTAAAGAGGTTATAAAAAATTGCCCTCATATCCTACAAGATTCTTGGGATGATCTTAAAAAAAAAAAATACATGATAATTTATATACAGATCAATTAATCTTGGCCACAATTGACATCAGAGATTTATTTACGGTCATCCCTCATGACAAAGGTATCATGATGTTTTAAGATTTTTTTATGTAAGTATACCAAAATCAGACATTCTAAGATATTGATGTACTAAACTGTGATGGACCTTACACATCAAAAATAATTTCATTCTTTTTGAAGGCCAATTATTCAAACAGAAAACAGGGGTGACCCATGGGGGTGCAATGTGCCCCCTTATTTGCTAATATTGTACTTGCAGAATGGGAAACTTCCATTGCGTTTAGGTCTGAATTGTTTAAACATTGTAAATTCTATGGGCATTACCTGGACAATGTACTCATTTTCTAGGAAGGTACACATGAAGCATGACAGGAATCATTTGATTTTCTGAAGTCTAGGACACATTTTTTACAATTTGCAATGGAAACAAATGAAGACAAGATTCATTTTCTAGACATTACTACTGGTAAAGATAAGGTAAAAAGTACAGTTGTGTACCTACCATAAATGTAGATGTTAGAGTGTATTCACTGTTGCAGTCATTACACTTGGGTTATCCTGCTGGCAGGCTACCCGCAGTTGACCAGAATTCCAGTCTAGGTCCGGCGTCAGTTGCTGACGCCTCTTCCCTGACGTCAGTGCGCCAGGGGTATAAAAGATGCAGCCGACGCCATTTTCTTCAATTTTTCTTGCCCCAGATGCCAGGTGCCCCCAAATAGGTAGGCTGAAAAAATTATGCCAAAAAGCATGCATGTACTAATATAAACACTTCCTTCATCTACAAACAAATACACCACATAGGTTGTATAGAATAGAGAAGTACAGAAAAGTCCCAGCAAAGAAAAGGGGGATGGTGGGTAACCTGGACTGCAACAGTGAATACACTTGAACATCTACATTTATGGCATGTACACAACTGTACTATGTTCATCGTGTTTCACTGTTGCAGTCACTACACTTGGGTTGAATCCCAAAGCTGAGGTTGGGTGGCTGGGCCTAAATAGGATTAGGAGAGGCTACCAGGCCCTGCAGAACTGCAGTGGCAAAGCCTGCTCTGGATTTAGAGTAGAGAGGTAAGTGGTAGTGCTTGGTGAAAGTGTGCACTGAACACCAGGTTGCAGCCTCTAAAATATCTTTGGTTGGTACTCCTCTGAGGAAGGCTGCTGAAGTGGCTGCTGCTCTGGTAGAATGTGGCCTAATGCCCTTGGGCACTGATTTGCCACGTTGTGAATAGCAGAAGCGAATATAGTGTCCTATCCATTTTGAAATAGTCTGCTTTAAGATAGGCTTTCTTTGTGATCCTGCAGCATAAGCTACAAACAGTTGCTCAGTTTTTCTGAAAGCTTTTGTTTTGTCCAAGTAGAATCGTAGCCGTCTGTGTATGTCCAAAGCGTGCAGAAGTCTCTCCCCTTTATTCTGGGGATTTGGATAGAATGTTGGCAAATGAATGGTTTGGTTATGAGCCACACTGGATACTACCTTTGGCATAAATGTTGGGTTTGTCCTTAGAGAGACCCTGTCCTGATGAAAAATAATGAAAGGTTCCACTACCATTAATGCCTGTAACTCTGAGACTCTTCTTGCTGAAGTTATTGCTAGGAGCAGAGCAGTTTTCCTGATAAGAATTTTATATCAGCTGTATTGGCTGGCTCAAAAGGAGGCAGTGTGAATTTTTCCAAAACAAAATTGAGGTCCCAAGTAGGTATTGGTGCTCTCCTTGGGGGTCTTATGTTTTTGCCCCTCTGAGGTACTGTATTAGTAGTTGAGAAAAAATAGGAGGTTCCATGTTGTAATGAGCTGAAATGGCAGAAACATGGATCTTAACTGATGAGAAGGATAGGCCTTTGTCCAGCATCTCAGTTAGGTATTGCAAAATCTGAGGTATATTTGGAACAAGTGGTTTGAGTCCATGTGCCTGGCTCCAAGCACAGAATCTCTTCCATTTTTCTGCATAACATTTCCTAGTGCTGGGCCTCCTGGCTTCTAAAATGACATCCGTAACAGCTTTAGAGAGAGGTGTGGTCTGAGTGGCTATATTATCTGCCATGCAGCCAGATTTAAGGTTCTGAGGTGACTGCGCAGAATCTGACTGTTTTGTTGAGTCAGAAGATGAGGAATTTGAGGTAAAGGCCAGGCTGGGCCTTGAGAAAAGCTCTTTAGAATTGGGTACCAGTGCTGGCGTGGCCAGTCTGGGGCAATCAGGATAATTTTTGGCTTCTCTTGTCTGACTTTTAGGAGCACCTTGGGAAGAAGAGGCAGTGGAGGAAAGGCATAAACTGTCAGGGTTTTCCAACTGAATGACAGAGCATCCACTTTCCATGCTTGTGAGTGATATGTTCTTGTGCAGAATCTCTGTAGTTGGCAGTTGTGAGGGGAGGCAAAAAGATCTACGTCTGGGCGTCCCCATTTCCTTGTTATCATGCTGAAGACCTGTGGATTTAGTTTCCATTCATGAGGATCCATGAGATTTCTGCTTAGTTCATCTGCCAGTGTATTTTTCCTTCCTGGCAGGAATTGTGCCTGCAGATGTACTTGATAGGTCAGTGCTGTATTCCACAAAGTCATGGCTTGCCTGCAGAGGGGGTAGGAATGTGTGCCCCCTTGCTTGTTTATGTACCACATAACTGTGGTATTGTCCATCTTTAGTAATAGTTGTCCTGGATGTAGTAGATCCTTGAAGGCTGTCAGGGCATTCTGAACAGCTAGCATCTCGTTTTGATTGATGTGAAGATGCATTTGCTCCTTGGGCCACGTGCCCTGAATACATTTTCCTGCCATGTGTGCCCCCCAGGCATAATCAGATGCATCTGTTATTGTCTGCCTGGCTGTGGGTAAGGTGAAAGGCTGTCCCTTGTTGTGGTGACAGGCCAGTGCCCACCATCGAACCTCCTGTTGCAGGCAGGGAATTAGAGTTATTAGTGTTTCCAGGCTGTGGCAATGTTGAGTCCAAACACTTTTTAGATACCATTGTAGTTTCCTCATATGCAGTCTTGCATATGGAATTAGTAGAATGCAGGGTGCCATGAAGCCCAGGGCCTGCAGATTTTTTCTTGCAGGGAGATGGGTCCTTGTTGCCATCATTTGAAAGTAATGAGTCAGTTGCCTTTGCCTGTCTGGCGTGAGATAAACCATCTGGGCAGTTGTATTTAAGCTTGCACCCAGGAATATTATCTCTTGAGAGGGCACTAGTTATGATTTATTTTCGTTTACTGTGTACCCTAGGCAAATTAGTAATCTTTTTACAAACGCCAGATGCTTTAGTAGAATGTCCTTGCTCTCTGCTTGAATAAGGCAGTCGTCCAAGTAGGGATATATTTGAATTCCTTTTTGTCTGCAAATTGCAATTACTGGTGCCAGGCATTTTGTGAAGACACTGGGCGCAGTAGATAAGCCAAAGGGCAGTGCAGAGAATTGGTAATGCATTGAGCCAGCTATGAATCTGAGGTATCTTCTGCAAGATTGTCTGATTGGGACATGCAGGTATGCCTCCTTGAGGACCAAAGTAACTAGCCAAAGCCTCTTGCCCAACAAGGGTAGAAGTTGCTGCAGTGTTAACATTTTGAATTTTGGAACATCCAGGTAAGTATTTAGGATTGACAGGTCCAGTATTGGTCTCCAGGCTTTGTCCTTTCTGGGTACCAGGAAAAGTCTTGAGTAAAATCCTTGTCCCTGTTCTTGTTGTGGTACTCTTTCAATAGCTCTCATGTCCATGAGAGCAGAAATGTGTTTTTGTGCCTCTGCCCATTGGTTTTGTGGCAGATCCGGCATACCTTTTGATTTTGGAAGGGTGTGAAAGTGGAACCTGTAACCCTGTGAAACAATATTCAGTACCCATTTGTCCTGGGTGATCATGTGCCAAGTTTGTGAGAAAAGTGCTAGCTTTCCACCTAAGGGTACTGTCAAAAGGTAAATGCTTGGCATTTATAGAGGAAAGTCATTGGGACAGTTTCCTATAAGGTTGTGATTTGTCTTCTCCTCCTTTGGGGGCTGAAGCACCCCATTGTTTAGGTCTGTATGAGCCTTGGGCTGAGATCTGCCTCTTGGGCGTCTGTATCTGCCTCTTTGTGGCCTGACATCGGAAAGGACCAATTGTTTGAAGGCCACTTTCTGCTAAACCTAGGTGGTTGAACCTGTAAGAAATCCTTTACTGTCTGCATTGATTTTGCTTTATCCTCCATTTTCTTTAACACCTCTTCTGCTTTAACACCAAAGTATCATGCTGTAGTGGAGCATCCAATAATTTTACTTTAACATGTTCAGGTAAACTTTGTTCTTTTAACCAAGCATGCCTTTGAATGACAGAGCCTGTAACTGCGGCTCTACAAGAAGCCTCTAATGAATCAAAACCACATTGCAGAGTATGCTTTCTCACTTGTTCAGCTGCATGCAATAAATCCTGCATTTCCTTATTGTCTGGACATTCTGAGTTTGTAAGCATTTCTGTTTTAACAAAGACATGAGGTACTGTTGATATTTAAGCATGTGAAACTGTCAGTTTAAAGCCCTTACAGCTAAAGTAGCAAAAGTGTAAACTTTTTTCCCCCATCTATCCAGAGCTCTAGAATCCCTATCAGAGGGAACAGGGTTTTTCACAGTGGAAGCCTTAACCCCCTTGGGACCCCGAGAAATTGTTTCTGGGTCAGCAGCAGGGTTTTTATAAATAAATTTATGAGAGTCTGGGACCCTGTAGTACCTGTCTGGCTTGACTGGTGCAGGAGGTAAAGAATCAGGAGACAGACTGGATTCAGAGAAAACATCAACTATATCAAGCACAGGGGGGATTAGCCAGGGGCCTGTGTTGAGGGAATAAAAGAAAGTCTCTGAGCCTTTTCTTGGATTCTGAATAATCCTGGCTCTCCCAATGGAAATGCTCCCTCATGGTGTGCAAGGTTTCCCCAAAAGAATAATCCTCAGGCGGAGAGGCTGAAGGTATAGATTCTTCTGCATCACAGTCCTCATAGGGAGGGAGAGAATATCCCTGATCTGAGGAGGAATCAGAGGAAATAGAAACCTGGTCAGAGGAGTCACAGTCAGTGTCTTGCCTAGGCCTTTTATCAGGAGGGGGATGGGAACCCCTGATCAAAGTAATTAGGTCCTCGGCCATTTTAAGCATCTGTTTCTTTGGCATGGATGACTGTCCAGGAGAATGCTGTACTTGTTTCCTTGTCTTTAATGGTGTTGGCCTTGGCTGCTGTAGTGGACTTAATAGTAAGCTGTGAAGGTCTGAAAACACCCTCAGAAGTTGATGCCTGCTCAGCGGCTCTGGACCCATCTGAGGGAATAGTTTCCGCAGGCCCAATACCTTGAGTTTCCAGAGGCCTAGGTGTCTCCATGTGGGAGTCGGATACGGCCTGTGCCTCTGAGGTAGCGGGTGTCAGGGGCTGCGAAAATGCCTGAACTGGCGAACCGGCGACTGGCCTGGAAGAGGCTTTGTCGTCGGTTTTGGACCTCGGATGCCTGTCCTTTTCCTTGTCTTTGCGTTTTTTTATGAATTCCGGTCGTCGGTTGTTCCAACGGCATTATGTAGTCAAACCTTCGGCCAAAGTAATGTAAAGCAAAATCAAACCGACGCTTAATACTGCGTTTGTTGAATTTAGCACAAAACCGACAACTAGTAACGTCGTGGTCAGGGCCTAGGCAAGGAATACAGTAAGAGTGAAAATCCTTATGAGGTATTTGCTTCCCACAAGAAATACAATTGTTAACTTTTACTGACATCGGTCTGGAGCAAGAAAAAGTTTCCCCAACGGGGTACTTAGCTTTATTGAAGACTTCGGTTCTGAAATTCGATTTCGAAAATCTCAGGAGTCGGCCGACCGGCACTTGCGAACTGCTTTTGCTTCGGGCACCGCGCGGCAAGAAAGACTGAAGAAAATGGCGTCGGCTGCATCTTTTATACTTCTGGCGCACTGACGTCAGGGAAGAGGCGACAGCAACCGACGCCGGTCCTAGACTTTGGAATTCTGGCCGACTGCGGGTCGCCTGCCAGCAGGATAACCCAATTGTAATGACTGAAACAGTGAAACACGATGAACATCACATGTTCACCTCGACGTTATAAAGAAAGCAGACCTACTCTAACACACTTTTGCATTTCAACCATGGGCACCCATTACACCAAAAGAGATCCTTAGTGAAGGGGCAACGAGTCAGATTGGCAAGGATGGTAACTGACTATGAATTATTTTTTGAAGAAGTTAACATATTAAAAGCCATGTTACAAAAATGTGGTTATCCAACACAGTTAATAGAGCCTATATTTCATGAAGTTATTAAGAGACTGGAAGGGCACTTCTTCCCATTATTAGGGAAGGTAGTCGATGATGCTAGTAGGGTAGTAGAGGGAGCTATTGGGGTTACCACAGAAAAACCCTATCAGAATGCAATGGTACAAACATTTAATCCTCTTTATGGGAGAATAAGAGAGACCAGCCATAATTGGGTTTTATTTGATAATGACCAACGTTATAAGAGTAAACTAGGAGACAAGCCATTGATTGTGTACAAAAGGGACATGTCTTTCAATAACCTTCTTGAAGCAAACACACCAAGAGAGCTGAAAGGCAGGATGGGAAAATGTGGCCATTGCACACAAAGTCCTAATATTTTAGAAAATAAGTCTATTTATATACAGGGGCATGGTACGATATTCCTGAAACAAAAACTAAATTGTGCCAGCAAATGTTTGATTTATGTACCTATTTGTCAACAGTGCCAACATTTTTATATAGGGAAAACTATTAATTTTAATAAACATATTTATCAACATTTGTATGACATAAGAAGAAATAATATCAAGAATGCACTTTGTAAGCACATTATTGAGTTCCCGGATCATCATTTTAAAATTCAGTGCCCTAGAACAAGTTTGTAACAAGGGGAGAGGGGGCCCTACAGGACTATACCTTGAATATAGGGAATTAATGTGACAGCTTAGATGCAACACCATTCACCTCCCAGGGCTTAATGCAACTGTCTCCATTACTAGTTATTTGAAATTGAAAGCAGAATTCCATATGAAAGGGTAACACAAGACAAGGCGTAGTTAGTAATACATCCTGTGTTTTGACTAGTTTTATACATCATCTATTTTTATAAATTATAACTTCATGATTTTGAAGTTTTTTAAATAAATCAGAAATGTATATTTATTAATATACATTTCTTTTTTGTATTATATATTTACTGAAATGTTTTTTTTTAAATCTTGACATCCAGGTTAAGCGTTTGTAATGTACAGTTTGCTGTCCCTTTTTTTGAACTGTTGCTGCTTTAATGTTTTTTAACAATTAATTAACTATCCCATTAGTGAAGTCATAGGGTATGATGTTTTACTATTTAAACCTTTTGGAATGGAGAGTATTTTAGGGTGGCCATGGTGGTGCAGCAGTTAGCATTGCCGCCTCACAGCAAGAGGTTCTCCGGTTCGATCCTCGGCTGGGGTGCCTTCTGTGCGAAGTCTGCATGTCCTCCCTGTCGTCGCGTGGGTTTCCTCCAGGTGCTCCAGTTTCCTCCCACATCCCAAAGACATGCTGTAGGTGGATTGGACACACTAAATTGGCCCTAGGTGTGAGTACGTGCCTTCTGTGGAAGGGTGGGCGCCAGGCTGGCAACGACACCGTAAAACTCCACTGCCAATCATGAGCGGACGGTGATCCGCTGTGGCGACCCCTAACCAGGAAAAGCCGAAAGAAGAAGGAATGGAGTTTATTTTATTCTGAAGTCATCTTTGGTCAACAGCCGACGAAAGCGCTCAGTGTTTTTGGTGTTCACCTGTGTGCCGCACTGCTCTTTTCTGAGGTTATTAGTCTTTGTGGTTCGTTTTTGGAAAGTAGATGTGATCTAATTGCTTTTTCAATTAAACAATTTTAGACATTTTGATCTTTCAATGTTTTGGGTTTAGATGTTATTTTTCTATCAAATGAACATTAGACATTATGGCATTAGACCTTAAGTACGTAAACCCTGTTTTTCACAGTCTTATCTTTATTCCACTACCAGATAACATACATCAATTAGTATAAGTAGGAGCACAGGCTGTAACATCTGCCTTAGCATGGATGACCTTAATTTTAGGTTCCTAGGTATGTACTAGGCTAAAGGCTTTGGACCCTTTACAAGCCTAGCCCATAGAATTACCCTGGCATCGTACCACCTGACCTTAGTTCCCAGTGTCTCTGTCAGGGTGAATTTTCTATTTCCCATCCACTCATCAAGATTTCTCTTGAAGAGGGCCAGTGAGGCGCTCCGCTTGACATGTATGGGAAGTCTATTCCATAGCATGGGAAGTCTCTGGCTTATAAACCTGTCCTTCCAGCTTGTTCTGTTGACTGTGGTAATGAGGTTGTGATCTCTGGAGCGTGTAGTGCAGAGGGACTCGGATCTCTTTAGATGTAGCATTTCTAACAGAGCTGGGTCAGACATGACTTTGTAAGTCAAGCAGATATTGCCTCTAAGTAGGCGATATGCGACAGAGAATAGTTGGGAGTTTTTTGAGTCTGTCCATTTAGGACAAGTGTTTAAAGCCTAAGATCCTCTTTGTGAGTTGTTTTTGCGGCCTCTCCAGTTGTTGTAGGTGTCTGGTGAAGCACATGCCAAATGGGGCATTGTACTTGAGTGGCCTAATGAGGGAAGGGGAATAGCAGAGTGAGACAATGACCTCTTTCTTCCTGGATGCAAAACCCTTAGCAATGAGATGTGCCACACAGGACTTTCTGACCACAGTGGCAATGTGATGGTCAAAAGAGTGGTTGCTGTCAACCTGTGTTCCCAGATCTCTTATGACGCCTTTTGTGTTCAGTGAACTATCATCGATGTGGCAATTCATGGGAACCGGGTTTTTGTCAAAGGGGATGACGACACAGGTTTGGTTAGGTAATGCCTGCAGGTGCAGCTGTTAATTTTGGATAACTGTTCCTATTAGGAGGATTAAACTTCATTATTTGAAGATGTACATAGTTCTGTCTGTTTTATGTTAATATGTTAAGGTGGTGTGTACGTTTCTTTGTTTGAGGGTTTTCATTAAAATAGTGAGTACATAACTTTTTATACAACATTCCATCTGTGTTGTCCATTTTCATTCTTCCTCAATATATGGGTTCAAATCCAATCCTCGTATCTGACTCTGCCACTGTTTTACTGCTCATAAATACAACTTCTCGAGTTCCTCCCTTACACACAATGCAGCAGCTCCCCTCTCCCCCCAGATCTCGTTTGCAACTTCATATTGTATGACGCAATAAATTTATAGCTTTAAGATGTAAAGTCACTATCTGGAGTTCAAATAGGAGGAGCTTTGGTTCCTATAATGCTCTCCCGTTCTTCCAGACATCATCAAGAGAAGAGAGGTAAGGGGCTGGACAGAGGGGACTTAAAGAATAATGAAAATGGACAACACAGATGGAACATTATGAGTACATACCTTCTTTATCTGATGATGTCAATTTTCATTCATTCCTCAACATACGGGACAGAATCCTGGGTAGACTCCAAGGAAGAATATTCCTGAGTACAGTTGACCTAAAGACTCTTCTTCCCCTAGAGACCAGATCCAACTTGTGAAGAGTAATATGAGGGTTGGCCCAGTCTGCTGCCACACAAATATAGTCCATAGAAGATCTGGATAAAAAAAATTGATAAAGTTGCCACAGACATGGTTGAATGGGCCCTTACAGGCTTTGGCAAGGCCAGACCAGACACCTTATAAACAAAATCACTGCAATCTGTTACAATTTTGATAAGATTACTTTGGTAACTGGTTAACCCAATCTTGTTTCCGAGAAGGAAACAAATAACTGATCCGATTTTCTAAACTTCTCTGATCTGTAAAGGTAGAAACATAATTGCCTGTGAACATGTAATAAATGCAAAATGTATTCACCTTTGCTCAACAAATCTGGAAAGAACACCAGGAGGTTTATAGATTGGTTGATGTTAGACTGTAGCACCACCTTATGAAGAAAGGCAGGATTGGTTCCTAAGGACAGCCTAGCCATATGAAAAATTAAATAATGAGGCTTACAGGACAAGGCCTGAAGTTCTGAAACATTCCTAGATGATGTTATGGCAATTAGAAATATAGTTTCCCAAGTTAAACATTTCAATTCACATTTTGTAGTCTGTTCAAATGGTTTGCGAGTTAAAGCCTGTAACGTTAAATTCAGATACCACAGAAGGGTAGGATCCTTAAAGGGTGGCTCAAGTAGAAAGGTTCCTTTTATAAATACCTTACAAAGACGTAAAGAAGCCAGTGTAGTATTATCGATTCCAAAATGGAAACTGGAGATGGTAGCTAACTGAACCATAACAATTGAGGGACTATAGCCCCATCACTTAAAATACAAGCCAGGAATTCAAGAATTTTTGGTATTGGTGCTGAAAATGGGATCAATGCGCCTCACTGCTGTGCCCAAATAAAAATGTTTTCCATTTTCACTTGTAAATTTTGGGATGGGAAAAGAATGTGTCGAACTAAGGAAGAGAGCTTGGGTTTTCTGTCCATCAATGGAATCAGAGAAACCATGTGGTCGACTTTAAGCCCAAGATATCTGGGCGAATAATGTCTGTCGGGTGAGACACGAGGTCTGGAATTGGATCCAGAATCCAAGGTGGATACAAACTAGATGAGGCCACAGGAAGGGAAACCACATCCGTCGAGGCCAGTAAGCAGCAATGAGAATGACTCTGCAACTGGGCTGCTTTCTCTAAGAATTTGGGGATAAAGGGAGTTGGGGGATAAGTATAGAGGAGAACTAGGGGCCAATCATGAAGGACAGAATCTCTCAGTGACTCGCCCTGTGGGGGAATCGGGGCAAGGAACCTGCTGCACTCGTTCAGGGGTGATGCACTAAGACGCAGCATGGTTGGCCCCACTGGTGGAATATCATTTCTGACACTTTTTTTGTTGAGAGACCACTCATGTGGTAGTAATATGGACCTGCTCAATTTGTCTGCTTTCACAGTGAATTTCCCCAATGCAAGTTGCTATCAGAAATCTATTTGAAGAGATCGCCCACTACCACACACTTATAACTTCTCAACACAAGGGGAAATACTTCGTTCCTCTCTTTGCCGATGCATCAAACTACAGATATTCTCCATCTGAATAGCAACACTTCTTTTAGGGAGATATTCTTGAACACCTGCAAAGCTAGGAGTACTGTCCTCATTTCCAGGACATTGGTAATGCGTGCTGGCATTGCCTTGAAGTGGCTTTCCAAGAAATGCCCCCCAACCCAATCTGGGAAGCATCCGTGGTCACTATAGTCTTGGGCTGACGGAGGATGAGTGGGCAACTTTGTAAAATTTGATCCAAGTGACTCAATCATCAAAGGTACTTTTTGCAGGCCTGCGTTATACTGATCTTGGTGGACCACTGTGTTGCCAACAGCCACTGAAGAATCCTCATATGCTACCTTGCTAGCGGAGCTATAACTATTGCTTCAGTCATTGATCCCAGGGCGCGTAAAAGATCAGTCTGGCTGACAAACGAATTCTGAAGTATTCTGCCGACTCGAAAATGAATAGTTTGAATCCTTGGGTAAACGGAGAGATGATGTCACTGACATTGTGTTGAAGAAGGCCCCTATGAATTTTAACATCCGAGATGGGTGAATTTGAGATTTTTTTGTGGCTGATTGCAATTCCTAGACTGGAACATATCCGATGTACATAGTCTCGAGCTATCAGAAGAAATTGGTCAATTCCTAGATTGGAACATATCCGATGTACATAGTCTCGAGCTATCAGAAGAAATTGGTCAAAGCGGTTATGAGCCAGTCATCTAGACACAGAAACACCAGTACTTGCAGTCTCAAGTGAGCAGCTATTGTCATGCATTTGGTGAACATCCTGGGGGCTGTGGTGCAATCCAAGGGCAGTACTCTGAATTGGTAGTGACTGGTTCCCAGCAGGAAGTGTAGACATTTCCTGGACCATCTGTTAATTTTTACGTGATATGCGTCGCGGAGATCTATTCAGCACATCCAGTCATCCTTGTGCAAAAAGGGCAAAATGGACTGAACTATGACCATCCAGGACTAGGTATACTGAACTGATTTGTTCAGAAGACAGAAATCTAAAATTGGTCTCCAGTTCCCTGTTTTCTTTGGCTCTAAAAAGAATCTTGAGTAAGTTTTGGATCCTTTCTAGTCTGAGGGGACCACTTGGATGACTTTTTTCTAACCAATTTTGTATTTCCAGAGCTGCTGTTTTCCCCTGACTGGGTGGAATTTCGGGAATTTTGATTACTGATGGAGGAGGTAGGGAAAATGATATAACCTCTGGAAATAATCATCAGTACCAAAGTATCTTTTGTAATGTCTAGCCAGGCTCTCTGGTACAGGGACAAGCGACCCCCGACTGCCTCCAGAGGTGGGCAATCGGGCCTCCATTCAGACATACGGATGGGGTCTCTCAGAGAGTGTCTCTGGAACTCTGGTTCAGTGGGCCGCCTCTGCCATGAGGGCTGCGTCTCCCATCTGAGTCCCCCCCTTTTCTCCTGGGGGGGGGGACTATGTGGAGCATGGAAAGGAGCCTGGGATTTCCTGAACCACATGCTCTGGCCACCTCATTGATTCCTCGAAAAGGATCTTTGAGGAGTCTAAAAACATATGCCCACTGTAGACAGGGTCTTACCATCTTGCATGCAACCTGTAGTGTGCGTCTTTCACCTTGGGGACGAATAATGAACTTCCATTACAGGGAGCACTGATGGAGGACTTTAAGGGGTCCACAAAATCACACAGGTGCGTGCATCCAGGCATGTCTCCTGATGGAAATGCCTGAACCCATCATCCTTAAGGCTCCTTCTGCTGCATGTGATACGAGTTGCATGGATGAATTGGAAATAGTTTGAAGGGTCGCCAACTGTGAAGCAACAACAGTCTCTGCCTCAGAAGTACCCGTCCCTGAGAGAGAGATTTTAAAAGTTCTTTCATCAAATCCCTCTGTAATCTAGAAATAAGCCAACTAATTCAGAGCCTGACTGTAAAGGTTGCTGATGCAATATACACTCTTCCCAAATCTGTCCAGTGCCCTAGACTCCCTGTTAGGGGGATGAACAGAAGAACTCAGAGTTCTTTCTTGGTGGCTGCCACTATGACCATAGCATCCACTAGTACTCCTTTGTTCCAGAATTCCCTTCCCTTCCCTTCAGTGGTGGCAGGATCTTATACGGTCTCTTGGGGATCAGCTGAACAGAATCAGGCTCCTTCCACGCCTGCTCAGAGATCAAATCAATGAGATCAAATCAATGAGATCACCAGAAGGCAGAGTCACCCAGGAAGTAGATGGGACAGTACCAAATGCCAACAGGGATACAGATACACTTGAAAAGGATTATCGGTAGACCAACCACCCCTTTGTTTAAGGATCTGTTAAAATGCCTCCAAATAAGACGTCATCAGGTGGTGATTTTGGGGACCCTCTGACTTCAATGAAATTGGTATCCCCTGTGACTGGCTCCTTAAGGGAAATCAAATGCCCCCTTTTGCACTTCCTCTTACTACAAACTTGTTTGGTGGTATGTTCCAGAGAAGTATCGGAAGAAATAATTAAACCTTGCTGAGTAGCCTACAGACTTTGTGCTGGCTGTCACTGAGGAGTCGAATGTTGAGGCTCATGACACAAAGACATACAAGATGCAGAGAGAAGATCCAAGAGGGAGGAGCCATATGACATCTAGAAGAGAATATTCTCTCTACTACCTTAAAGGCAGAACACCCCAGGGAGAAGGAAACCGTCAGACCCGAGAAGACATGCTTCTGGACTAACTGCTCCCACTGACCCAAAGGCACGCCACTAGAGGCAGAAGTTGGAACACAACTATCTAATACTGAGTCTATGAGGGGTCGAGATGGCTCCAACAGCTTCAGAGTCTACTATAACACCTTGGCTCAGACACCAAAGCTTCGGGTCAGAGTCTCATCTGACTCTAACAAACAGAGCCAGAGCACTCAGAGAAGATACTAGATCTGAAGATAAATCCATCTTTAGATCTGAAACAGACAGTGCCGGGAGTCTCAGATCAAAGGGCTCCAAAACAGGACGGACGGATCGGAGAAGGAGCCAAAATTGGTGTGCTGTACTAGTGAAGGTCTCCAGACCTGTGGGGGTAGGAGCTGGGAGAACTCCCATCTGAATTTGTATCATGAGAAATCATTCTGTTCACATCCGTTTCAGTGAGACATCTGGATGAATGGGAAGAGACTATGGAAGGTGATCTTGAATGATGGCAACTTTCCAAGAATGGGTGTGAGAGCAGAGTGCGTCAGTGGCACAACAGGTAGCAAGCTTGCCTTTGGTGCAGAAGGCTCTGAGTTCTATTCCTACACCAGGTAGATTGATTACTGACACTGCAGTGCAGCCTAACAGAGGTGTTGTCCTTCAGATCAGATGTTAAACCAAGGTCCCATCATCAAACCCCGGTGGTCTAATGGATAAGGCAATGGCCTCCTAAGCCAGGGATTGTGGGTTAGAGTCCTACAAGGGGTGACCATCTTGATACAAGTGGACCTTTTTTTTGTTGGGATGCATGGCTAGGCTGAGAAAGACCCCTGTGGTCATCAGCTTAGTAAACACCTATAAACCTATGAAATGAACCTACGAGACGGTACAGGATCCAAGGAAGACACGTACCTAGTTCTAGGCATCTGCTTTGGTTCAAGATGAGCCAGATCAGAAGATATGGATCTGGTATCTGAAGACATCAGGTCCAATGACTTTCGTTTCAAATTTAAGCAGTTCCGAAGTCACATCCAAAGAGGATCGAGAGGAACCTGGTTGCTCAGATCTTTCCTCGACTTCTTTCTTATCAGATTTGGAGGAATGAGTTCCAGTAAGCGATTCTCCAAAGGCTGAAGGAAGAAGGCACTTGAGAATAAGTTTATTCTGCCTATTAATGTTCTAGGGTTAACAGCATTACAAATTGAACATGAAGAGTGCAGATGGTCAGGACCTAAGCAGTAAACACAGAGATCATGGGCATCCGACAATGGAATTTTATGACTGCATTTGCTACACTTTTTAAAACCTGACAGTTTATCTGACATTTTACATTAAATATGAAGGAAACCATCCAACTCTGAGAAGGAAAAAAAAAAACAAGAGGAAAGTTATAGGAGAAAAGGAGAACAATAAATAAATATATATATATTGATATATATATATATATATATATATATATATATATATATATATATATATATATATATATATATGTATACATAGAGAGAGAGTTATATATGTATATGTACATTCACACACACACATATACACACATACTTTTTAATTTTTTTTTTTTTTACATTAAAGAGAAGAAAAGGATACCAACAATGGTATTAAAGAATTACCAAGAAGCGGTTAACAGAAACATTTGCCAACAATGGTAATAAAGTACTACCAAACAGTAACTGAAAAAGAACAAAATGTATGCTAACTAGGTAAAGGGAGGATAAAGACAACTCAGCAAAAAGTTCTGATTATATATATATATACACACACACACACACATACATATATATATATATATATATATATATATATATATATATATATATATACACATACATATATATATATATATATATATATATATATATATATATATATATATATATATATATATATATATATATATATATATATATATACATACACATACACATATGAGTAACTTATCTTTTCAAACTAAAGCCCAAGAGTTGCAGCGACCACATCTATACACAATGGCGGCAAACAAGATTTGGGAAATGAGGGAGATTGCTGCACTGTAAGTAAAGGAGGATCTCGAGAGCTTGCAGCATCCATGAGCTGTGAAACAGCGGCAGAGTCAGATCTGAGGATCAGATCCAAACCTACGTTGAGGAATGAATGAAAATTAACATCAGATCATAGGTTAAAATGGAGACGACAACAAAACTGCATGATGGCTCAACCTGCCAAATATTAGAGGGCACATGTAACAAAAGCTGAAAACTGACATTTTAAAAAGTTCTCATATACCATAGGCGGGAATAATATCTTATCATAATGGCTACACTATCCATATTATTTTGGAATGCAAATGGCCTCATGTATAGACAAAAAGGTAAGAAAACTGAATTACATTAAGAAATGCAGACAGCAAATTGCAATGCTACAGAAGACACGCTTGGAAAGAAGTGAGCATGTGAATTCAATAAAGAATTGCAAGACGGACATTTAGCAGAGTATCAAGAACAAAGGAAAAGCGCAGCACTTGCACCAATTGCTAGAAGAGCTCCAATAGTGATACACGATGAAAAAAGATAATAATGGTAAGTATGTGGTAATAAGGAGCTACTGACAAGGGAGGAGGATTACGTTTGCATGTATTTATATTCCACCTAAAACTGTTATTATGGAGATTAAAAACATTACGGGATAAATAGAGCTTTCAGTAGGGGATATTACTTTTAGGTGGGAACTGGAAAGTGCAGTTTTGTACCTACCATAAATGTAGATGTTCGACTGTATATACTGCTGCAGTCATCACACTTGGGTTATCCTGCCGTCAGGCGGTCCCGCAGTCGGCCGAATCCCAAAGTCCTGGTCCGGCGTCGGTTGTCGTCGCTTCTTCCCTGACGTCAGTGCGAAAGGGGTATAAAAGAGGCAGCCAACGCCATTTTCTTCACTTTTTCTTGCCCCAGATGTCAGGTGCCCCCAGCTAGGAAGGCAATACAAATAACTATGCAAAAATACCTTAGTAGATAAACAATAGTACTAGCCGTTAGCAAATACACCATATAGACATGCATCCAATAGATTGATGTACATGGAGTTATAATACCCTGCTATGTAGAGGGGATGGTGGGAGGGTAACCTGGACTGCAGCAGTATATACACTCAAACATCTACATTTATGGTAGGTACAAAACTGTACTATGTTCATCGTGTTATACTGCTGCAGTCATCACACTTGGGTTGAATCCCAAAGCTATGGATGGGTGGCTGGTACTAAACTGGGTTAGGTGAAGCTAGGATGCCCTGCAGAACTGCAGTGGCAGAACCAGCTCTGGTTTTTGAGTATAATGGAAGATGGTAGTGCTTGGTAAAGGTGTGCACTGAACTCCAAGTAGCTGCCTCCAGAATGTCCTTGGTTGGAACCCCCCTGAGAAAGGCTGCTGAGGTTGCTGTAGCCCTGGTAGAATGGGACCTAATATTAACAGGCACTGTTTTCCCATGGTGCGAGTAGCAAAAGCGGATACAATGTGCTATCCATTTGGAGATGGTCTGTTTCGAAATAGCCTTTCCTTGTGAACCTGCAGCATAGGATACAAAGAGTTGGTCAGTTTTTCTGAAGGTCTTTGTCTTATCCAAATAGTAACGTAGCTGTCTGTGAATGTCCAAAGAGTGAAGGAGTCTTTCTCCTTTATTCTGGGGGTTTGGATAAAAGGTGGGTAAATTAATGGTCTGATTCAAAGCCACACTGGATACTACCTTTGGCATAAAGGTAGGGTTAGTTCGTAAAGAGACTCTGTCCTGATGGAAAATGATGAAAGGTTCTACTGCCATAAGTGCCTGTAGTTCTGAGACCCTGCGTGCTGAGGTGATAGCCAGCAACAGAGCTGTTTTCCATGACAAGTATTGTAGTTCTGCTGAGAAGGCTGGTTCGAAAGGAGGCAGTGTTAATTTTTCTAAAACGAAGTTGAGGTCCCAAGCTGGCGTTGGGGGTTTTCTGGGGGGGGGTCTTATATTCTTAGCCCCTCTGAGAAACTGCCTTAGTAAAAGGTGTGAGAATATGGGAGGATCCGTATTATATTGAGCTGAAATGGCTGAAGCATGGATCTTAATGGATGAGAAAGAAAGGCCTTTGTGTAGCATCTCAGTTAAGTATTGCAGTATTTGAGGAATGTTTGGTATCCAAGGATTTTGGCCTTTAGCCAGATTCCATGCACAAAATCTTTTCCATTTGTCTGAGTAAGTTTTTCTGGTGCTGGGCCTCCTGGCCTCCAAAATGATATTCAGGACGTCCTTTGAGAGAAGTGTTGATTGATAATTCAAGGTATTCTCCATGCAGCTAAATTTAAAGTCCTGAGCTGACTGTGAAGGATCTGAGAGTTTTGCCGAGTCAACAGAAGTGGGAATTGAGGTAAGATCCATGGAGAGTTGTGAGTCAAGGTCCTTAGTAATGGGTACCAGTGCCGACGTGGCCAGTCCAGAGCAATGAGGATCATTTGTGGTCTCTCTGATCTGACTTTCAGTAATACCTTGGTCAAGAGAGGTAGTGGTGGGAAGGCATAGAGTGTCAATGCTGTCCAATTGAATGATAGGGCGTCCACTTTCCAGGCTAGGGAATGATAAGTCCTTATGCAAAATTTCTGTAGTTGGCAATTGTTGGGGGAGGCAAATAAATCTATGTCTGTGCGGCCCCACCTTTGAGTTATCATTGAAAATACTGGTGGGTGTAGTCTCCACTCGTGAGGATCTGCCAAATTTCTGCTTAATTCGTCTGCCAATATGTTTTCCTTTCCTGGCAGGAATTGTGCTTGCAGTTGTACTTGGTAAGTCAATGCTGTGTTCCACAAAGTCATTGCCTGTCTGCATAAAGGGTAGGAGTGTGTTGCTCCCTGTTTGTTTATGTACCACATAACTGTGGTGTTGTCTGTCCTTATTAGTAGTTGTCCTGGATGCAAGAGGTCCTTGAAGGCTGTCAGTGCATTTTGCACAGCTAGCATCTCCTTTTGGTTGATGTGTAGATGCATTTGTTTTGCAGACCATTTGCCCTGTATGCACTGTCCTGCCATGTGTGCTCCCCAGGCGTAGTCTGAAGAGTCTGTTGTCATAGTTTGGTTTGCTGGAGGTAAGACAAAAGGAAGACCCTTGTTTAGTTGACATGCTTGAGCCCACCATAGGAACTATTTTTGAAGGCAGGGAATGAGAGGTATATTTGTTTCGAGGCTGTGCCTGTGTTGAGTCCATACACTTTTCAGGTACCATTGTAATTTCCTCATATGCAGCTTTGCATGTGGACTTAGTTGAATGCAGGATGCCATGAACCCCAATGCCTGCAGGATTTTCCTTGCAGTGAGCTGGGTAAAAGTTGCCACCTTTTTGAAGTATTGAGTCAGTTGTTTTTGTTTGTCTGGCGTGAGATGAGCCACCTGGGCTTTTGTATTTAAGCTGGCACCCAGGAATATTATGGCTTGTGAGGGTATTAGCTTTGACTTCTTTTTGTTTACTGTGTACCCTAGGCAACTTAGCAGCTTTGTTACAAATGCCAGATGCTGTAATAGAATGGCCCTGCTGCCCGCTTGGATCAGGCAGTCGTCCAGATATGGATAAATTTGTATTCCTCGTTGTCTGCAGTATAGATGGTATTCTTGTGGAAGTTTAAAAGCTAGGAGGGAAGAAAATTATAAAGTTCTGGAAGGTTTTGTTTAACATTTCTTTAAAGGGACGGGGAGCACCAACATCCTAGAAGAAAGCTGTGGTGGCTGTAGTACATAATGATTAAGGACCAATCAGACTCAGCTTTGTATAGGTCCATTTCAGTCTAGAAAATTATAAAGTGTTTATGCCTACAATAGCTGAAATAATGGCAATGGTGCTGACAAGACTGATAGATATGGATCAATGTTGTTTTGTGGTGGAGGCGGCAAACATAACAATAGAACAATCATGATCCAGAAGGAAACATAATGCAAGAAAATACCACTGTTGTTGGTGGGTCTTGATGTAGATAAAGCATCTGAAAGAGTACGCTGGGATTTTATGAGTAGGGCCAGGGAAGCATTTGCATTCCTTGATACAATAATATGGTTAATTAAGAGGCTATATGAGGAATCGGAAGGAAAATTTAAAGTTGAAGGGTTCCTCTCTGACAAGTTGTGTCTGAACAGAGGAACTAGGAAAGGGTAATCCCCTTTCTCTTTTACTTGAGTTATATTTAGAGCCACTGCCGAAGAACGTAAGGGACTCTGATTCGAGGATGTACTTAGGTTCATAGGTTGGTACTAGGCTATCAGTCCTAAGGCCTATACAAGCCTAGTCATAATTCCCTGGCTATTTCTTCCCAGAATATTTACTTCCCTGGTCCCCTGTTTAGCTGGGCGACTGATGTGATCCCCAGGGTGAATTTCCTATCTCCCATACAATCGTCAAGGTTTCTTCTGAAGAGGGACAAACAGGCACTCACTTGATATGTACGGGCAGTCTCTTCCAAAGTATGGGGAGTCTATGGGTCAGGAACCTATCCCTCCAGCATGTTTTGTTCGTTGTGATGACCAGGTTTACAGCCCTGGAGCGTGTGGCTCTGAGGGATTGGGATTTCTTTAAGTGTATCATGTCCAACAGCTCTAGGTTTGACATGGCCTTGTATGTTAAGCAGAGATCGCCTCTGAGTAGGCGATATGTGACAAGAGTATAGCTGGGGGCTTTTTTTTTTTTTTTAGACTGTCAGCATAGGGCATCTGCTTTAGGCTTGTGATTCTTTTAATGAGGTACTTCTGTGGTCTTTCCAGTTGTTGCAGATGTCTTGTGAGGTACATACCAAAATGGGGCGTTGTACTCTATAATGGGTACAATGAGATATGAGTACAGTGGGACAATGACCTCGTTTTTTCTGGATGAAAAGCCCTTAGTACTGAGGTGCACTGCATAGAAAGATTTCCTGACTGTTGTGGCGATGTGGTTATCGAAGGTGAGACCACTGTCCACCTGTGTCCTTAAGTCCCTTATCACACTTTCGGTGTTTAGTGTGCTGCCACTTATGTGGTAATTCATGGGTACATGTTTTTTCCCCAAAGGGGATACCTATACATTTCTTGGCATTGAGCTTGAGCCCATGGCTCTGGCACCAAGCATCTGTTTCTGTAAGGCCCTTTTGTAAAATATCCACATCATTTGGGGATTCAATAATGGCTCCCAGTTTGCAGTGATCTGCAAACTTTGTTAGCCAGAATCTCTTAATGCTGGCCTGTACTTCAGAGAAGTAGATGCCAAACAAGAGCTGTCCCAGGACTGAACCCTGAGGTACTCCACTTGTCTGGAGCTGGATTTTGAGTCAGCCACCTTTATAGTGTGGGTTCGGTCAGTAAGCCAGTTGGCAACCCATCGAGTGACGTAGGAATTAATGCCCAGCTTAGTAAGTTTATCTTACAGTGGGGGATGGTGTCAAAGGCCTTGGCGAGGTCCAGATAGGTTGTATGGACTGGCTTGCCCTCGTCCACGGCTCTGGAGACTGATTCGACGAAGTCAATCAGGTTGAGGAGACCAGATTGGCCCTTTATGAAACCAAACTGGGTGGGGTCCAGTGTTTAAAGGTTGTAAACGTCTTTGTTTATAAGTTCCATGACAAAGTGTTACATGGCTTTGCAGATCAAGCTCGTCAGACTGATGGGACGATAGTTCCCGGGATCCAATATGGATCCCCCCTTGTGGAGTGGGATAACTGTAGCTGTGCGCCACTCATTGGGCACGAAGTCGGAGGTGAGGCTATGATTAAACATGACACTTAGGTGAGGTGCCAGTTCATTTTGTAGTTCATGTAGTACACAGCCCAGGATGTAGTCTGGTGCCATGGATGCGGTATTCTTAGCTTTGGGGAGTGCGTTTTTTACCAGTGTGGCCATGATCATCAGAATTTGGCAATCTTTTGGTATTCAGATGGGGCCTTTAGGGGGTGAGAGGGGGGTGAAGTTGGCACTGAATCGATCTGCCAGGATATTGCCAATATCCTTGGGATCAGTATATTTAATGCCATTCTGTTGTAGCTCAGAGCAGATCTGAGAATTGCCATTTAGATTCTTGACATAACTATAGAATGCCTTGTGGTTGTCCTTGGAATCTTTGGCAATTTTATTTTCGTAACTAGCTTTGGAGGATTTTATGAGGGATTTCAGCTTCTTACTGAGGCTGGTAAGGGAGTATTTTGCATCATGAGATTTTCCTCTTTCTGCAACAGTTTATTCCTTCTGTTATATAGTTTGTTTATGGCAGGGGACCACCAGATTGGCTTCTTTTTTTTTTTTTGGAGGAGAGTGTCCTGGTTCTATTTGGAATGGCACGATTCACACACGAGTGGATGTGTCGTACAGTGCTTTAGTGTAGGATTCAGCAGTCGAACTTTCAGTTCCTGCCTGCATGGGTGTCATGAAGTTTGTAACTTCTGACTTGAGTAGCATGAAGTTAGCTTTGGAGAAGTTTTTTATGGAGGTTTCCCTACTGGGGGGTGGGGGTGGGATGTGGACGTCAAGGGTGATTAGCTTATGGTCAGACCTGATCAACGAGGGAGTGACCACTAGTGTGGAGCATTAATCTCCCATGTTGGTAATGGCCAAGTCTAGGATATTTGAGCCCCTGGTGGGACTATGTATTAATTGATCCAGGGCATTGGAATTTATGAATTCCAAGAACCACTGGGAAAAGCTGTTGGTACACGAGTAGTTTTCCCAATTAATGGCAGGGTAGTTGAAATCACCCAGTATTAAGGTGTTTGGTTGTATCTTAATATTTTTCAGTATGTTTAGAAAGGTGTAGTGAGAATATTGGGGCATGGTGGGGGATCTGTAGCAAGCTACAATTTGGAATGCAGTCTTACCTAGTGTTAGTTGCACCTGGAGAATTTCAGATGCATTGTGTTGGGCAACTAGCCTGGAGGTGTGAATATCCTTGGCGAATATGGACACTCCACCTTTAGTGTTTCGGTCCTGATTTGGTGGCCGAAAAGTGTGGTATGAGTTGTAGTCTGGTATTGCAGGGGTGCTCTCTGGAGCCTTGAACCAGGTCTCAGTTACTACACAAATATCGATCTCCATTTTTAGGAGTGCCGCGAGAGAGTGCATTTTGAGGTTTAGATTTCTAGTACCGATTAGCATTACCTTCAGATTTTGCATGCTTATATCTGTTACAGTGGTGGTTTTGTCCTTTGAGCCTTGCCTAAAAAAGACACTATAGGGGTGGCAAGAGCCTTAGCCAGTAACCCGAATTCCAGGGGCGACAGGTGCAGACCACCTCTGGCACAGCATCATGGCTTGTCAACCATGTCGTCCCAGGCAGACAGATGCTGAATTCCCTTTGAATGACACCAGAAACTTAGCCAGTTGTTGAAGTCAATCATTTTGTCCTTATACTGTGATATCATTCTGGGCGAAGGTAGGATGCTACTCAGGGCTAGGGTCATACCTGCCTGGCCCACATTATCTGAGAGCTCTGCCATGTCTCTTTTCATGTAGTCCAGGGATGTACGTCTCAAGTCATTCACTCCAACATGGACAATGACAAAGTGATGTGGAATGAGACTTGAGGGTATGCGTGATGTGGCGGATCTTGACACCCGACAGGCAGCTGACTGTAATTTTCTCTTTGTTCAGCCTGGTGAGTGGGATATCAGTGTGTCCGACTATAGAGTCACCTATGACTGAAGTGTTTGGTACATTGTCTTGCCTTAGGGGCTGATGCTGGGTGGCACACTGGTGTTGTGAGCTATGTGACACTTTGGTTGTGATTGGGGTTTGTTTGCATTTCAACTTCGGAGGTTCTTGTTGCTTGGGCAGTTTAATGTTAAGTGCCTCTGCATAAGTGGGTTTAGTGTTACTATGTGTGGATGTTGGTGGCATGAGTTTTGAAGGGCTGTGTGTTGCTTGAGGTGTAGTGCAGGTGTTAACCTTCTCATCTTGACTGTCTAGCACAATCTTGTGTGGAGAGAGCTTTGCTTCCAGTTTGGCTATGTAAGTGCATCTCTCGCAGGTTGTAGTGTTGGGTGGTAGGAGGAGAAGGTTGTCTGTGTACATGAGGCAATTGTTGCATTGCCCCAGTATGCCCAGATTCACCAGGTGGATAGGAGAAATCACCGGAAGCCGACCCTTGGACATGCCTGGTTCGGAGTTTCTTTTGTAAAGTACAAGAGCTGTTATCCCTTACCTTGGCAAGGAGGTACTTTGCAATTATAGGCTGTTTAGTGCCTATGATTAATTTCTCCTTATTAACAAGGAGAGTTGAGTGCTTATATCAGTTTAAGGCTTCCTAATGCAGAGCAAGTGATGGTAATCAAGAAAAGTTGCCTTTATCTGCAGGCAATATTACTTCTTACCAGATAAAACCAGAAATGGATATCTCAGTGTTGTGGAACATTCTGAGACAGTTTAAGTCTTTTCAGGATATAACATCAAAAATTAAAGAAGATACAACAAAGGCCATAGCTGTAAACCATGAACCATACATGAATTGATTCAGTAATAACAATGTCTACGGGGACACAATAAAATGAAGTACTTAGGAGTATGGGTTAAAAAGGATTCCATTATGGCAGCTATAGATATGTAGGAAGACATTAAATGAAAGATCCGGAAGCTCCTCTTTGTGGATACGGATAGCAAGATACAAGCAATGAAAATGTTTTTAGTCCCCTGAGTTTTACATACAAGTCATGCATACTTGTATCAACTAGGGGAGAAGTTGCGGACAATAATTACTAAAGAGTTGAAGGTTTTTATCTGTGAGGAGTAAGACGGCAAGGGTCAAGTGGGATAATCTGATCCCTCCAATAGAGCAAGGTGGTTTAGGACTACCTGATTTGAGTGGATATTTTAGGGCAACGCAGTCAAGGCTCATATACATAACACAAGCAGAAAGCTATAATTCAAAGTGGAAAGGAATGATGAAGCAGAGGTGAAATTCAAGAAATGAGTGGGGATTTTGAATGCACAGCCTTAGAGAGAACAGCAGCAGCCATACAGATTATTATACTCAAAGTAGCCGAAAGTATTCTAAGAACTAAGTCAACATGAGAATGGAGAACAGAGATTTTACTGGTAGGTATGACCAGAATTAGGGGTACAGAGAATAAGCGAAAGAGGGCTGGAAATTACTGGAGAAAACTGACAAAGGTACCAAGGTACTAGGAGCAAATAAGTGGTAAAGGTAAATGCAAGGATAGTGGCCAAGAAGATATTTAGACTGCAGGCTAGGGACTGCCTTCGCTATCAGGGATACATATCAAAGTATAGGCAAAGAAAAAAATAAAGAAATCCTAAATGAAAGAACAGCACTGGTTGAGTCTTTAGATGAATCTAGAACAGAAGCTGTTGTTACAGAAAGGGTCAATTAGCAGAGCCATAGCTCTCAACTGTGCAGATTTTCTCAGAATGCCTAGATTTTTCACTCATATTTTTGGTCGGTTTCTCATAAAATTGTACTTTTCTGGAAAACCACTGAGGACTGAAGTTAGAAAATAATGGCAGAGATTTGATTTTCAGACTTAATATCCTTCCAAAAATTCAAGCTAATTCAAAACCGGTTATTCTACAAACTTTATAAATTTGTAAGATTAATATTTAAAAAGTGTTCTTATTTGTGGGTCTTTGTCCCCACCTTATTTGTGGCTCTGTTCAGATTTCTTGGTCTAAGAGGTTGAGAGGTATGGTAGGGCATAGAAAATATTGCAGGGCAACTACAGGAATCACAGTAGGTTAAAAAATATTGGGGAGAGAGACTGGATAAGCAATTCATGAAGAAACAATGAAGACATATATATGGCTCCCGAATATGCAACAAAGTCTAGCAAAGTTAGGATTTCTGCTTGGAAGCGTTAACATGGATATTGTATATCCCAAGCAGAAGTTTTCCTCAGGTAGCTGGCAAATGTTGCAGGTATAATGGGGAAAAAAGGTACATAACATGTTTTGGGAATGTAATGAGTTGGCAGATTTTAAAAACTGCCCACAGAGTACACTGTCAAATTACTGGGTAACCAAATGGGTATAACTAAGGAAATTATTTTTTTGAGCTGGGATACAGGATCTGATACAGTAAAAGCATTTGTTAAGTTTAATTCTGCTGGTTGCCAAAAAGCAATTACTTAAAAAAAAAAAAAAAGTCTAAACCAACTGTATTTGAAGTTCTAAATATCTTAACAAAACTAAAAACTGAAATTGGAATCTTTAGAAAAGGGTGAGAGAAAATTACATTGAGAGATGGAAATTGTGTGGGTTTTGGGAGGAGGACAGCAGTTTAAGAAATGCAGGATTTGATTCATGTATGTCTTGTATAATTGTTGTCAATCCAGCACAATAATATATATTATAATGCTTGCAACTGGAAACACGTTTTGTTTTCTTTAATATAAAAAGTTATGTACTCACCATAACATTCCATCTGAGTAGTAGTTCTTCATTTGTAACCTGTGGGTTCCCGGATCTGTGTCGGATCTGACTCAGCCACATATCCAGCATCTGAGCCAAGCTCAAAGCTCCTCCCCCTACCCATAATACTCCGGTCTCCTTCCTCCCTTCAGATAGAGTTTGCTGCCCAATCCATTACCATCACCCAACCCAACAGACACTTGTCCTTATGATAAAACCAACAAGGAAGAGGATAAGATGCACCCTAACTGTGCTCACCTCCACTACTTGTAGGAGCAACCGAAAATTCACAAGGCCGGGGGAATGAGAGAGGGATGGTTGAAGACAAATGAAGAACAACTACTCAGATGGAACGTTATGGTGAGTACAGAACTTCTTTATCTGAAGTAGTTGTCTTCATTTGGTCTTCAACCTGAGAGACAAGCCCCCCGCTACCAAACACCTGTGAGGCCCTCATGGAAGGATATTCCAGAGCATGGCAGAGCCAAAGGATGCCCTGTTCCTGGACACAATGTCCAATTTATAATGTGAAATGAAAGTATGAGATGAAGACCAAGTGCCGCAGAACAATCATCATCTAATTACACTCCAGACCAAAAGGCTGTTGACGTGGCCATAGACCTGGTAGAATGCACCTTCACCCGACTTAGCAGGGTAAGCCCCCTGGCTGAATACACCTGGATAATACATTGAGAAATCAACAGGCGAAAGTAACTTTTGAGATTGGTTTCCCTAAAAAAGGTTTGGAGAAAGATAAAAAGTTGGTCAAGTTTAAGAAAAGTCTGTACTGTGCAAGCAGAAATGTAACTGTCTGTGCAGGTCAAATAAATGTAATTTGTATTCTCCCTTGTATTGAAAATTTGGAAAGAAGACTGGGAGATTGATCGCCATATTAATACTGGCCTCTGAAGCTACTTTCGGTAGAAAGGATGGATTAGTATGCAAAGACACCCTGTCCTTTATGAAAAATCATATAAGGGGCTTTGATCGAAAGAGCCTGAAGTTACAAAACTCTCCTGGCAGAAGTAATGGCAATGAGAAACATGGTCTTCCAGGACAGAAATTTCATATCCACTGAAGCCGCTGGTTCAAAGGGAGGGGAAACTAAACCCTGGAGTACTAGAGTAAGATCCCACGGTGGCGTAGGGTCTTTTACTACAAAGCATTGAAGATGCTAAGGAAGCCATATTTTCCCCCACACGATAATTAGATATTGCAGCAAATTGAACTTTGACTGTAGAAAAACTGGCACCTTGATGAAAAATTCCAGTTAGAAACTCCAACACTGCAGAAACTGGAGCCATGAACGGATCTAAACCGCGCTGCAAGGCCCAGATAGAAAAACGTTTCCATTTACTGGAGTACACTTTTCTGGTGGAAAACTTGTGAGATGCCACCACAATGCTTTTGACAGGAGAGGACAACCTGGAAGTCCTGACTACCACGGGAACTGGAGCAGCCAAGCAGTGAGCTTTTGGCTGTCCAGGTCTGGATGGGGAATCCCTGAGGGATGAGAGACTAGATCCGGAAACTGGAGCCAACATCCATGGTGGAGCCACCAGATGAGGCCACAGAGAGAGGAACCAGACTTGGCGAGGCCAGAATGGGGCAAATGAGGATAACTAAGATCCCCAGCCTGCTAGCTTTCTGAAGAAATTCTGGTATTAAGGAAAGAGGAGGACAAGCATACAGAAGGACAGGGGGGGCAAGCATGAATCAGAGAATCTCTGGGGGCTTCCACTGACGGGGATTCAGAGCAAAGAACTCACTGCATTTTGCACTGGAAAGAGAGGGGAACAAATCACAGCAAGCCTGACCCCACTTGTGAAAGATCTGTTCCACTACTGAAGTATTCAGAGACCACTCGTAAGGCATCAGATTAGTTCTGCTGAGCCTGTCCGCTAGAATGCTGGACCTCCCCGGAATGTGCATTGCAAACAGAAAATGGCCAGTGGAGATTGCCATTCCCATACTCTCATGGCTTCGTGACACAGGGGATAAGATCTGGTTCCCCCGTTTGTTGATGTACCAGACCACCGACATATTGTCGGTCTGGATAGCAATCGTTCCTGAGGGAAGATGGGCATGGAGTACCTGCAACGATAGAAGCACCACCCTCAACTACAAGACTGTGATATGCAAACTGGTCTCGTAGGGGGACCACGTGCCTTGAACGGTCCTTCCCAAGCAGTGCCCCACCCGAGCTGGGAAGTGTCCATAGTCACCATGGTTGTGGGAAATGGTAGAAGAAAGGGACGCCCCAAATCAGATCCGAAGAATGAATCCAGTCACTGCACACTCAAGAGATTCGGACAGGGTGAGTCAATGGAAGATCTAACAAAGACCATTGTACTGCCAGGGTCTACTGAAGGACATGCATGTGAAGACGCACAAAGGGCAAGAGACTGATCATGGTTGCCAAGGATCCCAACACTCAATAGTATTTCTGCTGTCGGAGACTGAGTTTGATGAATGCAAAGAACATGTAGCTTCAGACTGCATATTCTTTCTTGTGTCCAATCTGGCCCCAATGAAGTCTAATGTTTGGACTGGGTTCAGGGATGATTTGTTGAGATTGATGGTAATGCCTAACCTCTGGGCTAAGAGAAGAAAGGAATCCCTGGCTTGACAAAGTTGATGCCTGGAATGGGCAGCGAGGAGCCAATCGTCAAGGTAGGGAAATATCTGAATGCCCTGGAGTCTCAGGTGAGTAGCTACTACTGACATCACTTTAGTGGACACCCTGGGGGCTGTGGCGAGACCAAAGGGGAGAGCTCTGAACTGATCATGATTGTCTCCTATCCAGAAGCGGGGAAACCTCTGGAGAGCATCTTTCCATCTTGATATGGCAGTATGAGACCTGGAGATCGACATAGCACACCCAATTGTTCTCCTGCAGGAAGGGCAGGATAGATTGAAGTGTGACCACCCGGAATTTTGCCTTGGCCTCCGACAGGTCCAAAGGTGGATTGATCCAAAATGGGTCTTAGATCCCCCATTTTCTTTGGCACCAAAAAGAACCTGGAATAAAGACCTGATCTGGAATGGTCCTGGGGACGGGTTGGATGACTCGCTTTCTCAGCAGCTTTGCAATTTCCAGTGCTGCATCCTTCCTCTGCGCACGTGGAACATCTGGGAGGTGTTTGGGTGGTGGAGATGGCTCGATGAATGGGACTGAATAGCCTCTGGATACAATTTGCAACACCCAATGCTCTTTTGTGATGGACTCGCACTGTTAGGTGTAGCGATAGACAGGCCCAGACTGCATCCAGAGATGAGCAGTCGAGCAACCCTTCAGGACTACTGTGCAGGTCTGTCAGAGAAAGGTTCTCTGATCCCCTCTGCCTCTAGGGCAACATCTATCATATCCCCCTCTTCCCCTAGGGGAAGGGGAGTGCCGAGTATCTCGGGGAAAAGTCTGAGATTTCCAGAACCACATCTTCTTGGCCCCTCACTGATTCCTAGAAAAGGAGAGTTGAAGAGAAGCAGACCCTGACAGCAGACAGAATCTTCCCATCCTTCTTACTCTTAACTAAAGAATCACATACTGTCATACTGGGCATTGATGAATGACGTCTTAAAAGGTTCCGAAAACTGACAGAGCTAGAGCTAGGGTCGTCGCCTGATGGTGAAACGCCTGTGCCAGCTGCTCTAGTGGCTCCCTCGATACCATGGGAGAGGAGACACATAGAAGTGTTCTCAACCGACTTTAGAGTGGCCATCAAGTGGAAAACGTCTTTTTGTCCTCCACCAACATGGACTCAGCGGTCAACTCAGTGATCTCCTTCACTAGGTCTCGCTGCAGCCGAATCACGTGCCATGTAATTGAGCACTCGTACAGAAAAAGAAAAAGTCACTGAAGTGTACACCCACTTCCTGAAATGGTCCATCACCCTTGACTCTTGGTCCAGAGGATGAACCATAGAGCTCTCCTGACCGAGTTCTTTCCTAGTGGCAGCTGCCACCACCATAGCATCGACTGGGTTGTTCTAGTGTGACTTATCTGAAGGGGGGCTCAAAATTTTATCCGGGCGTTTGGGGATGGGCTCCACCATGTCCAGTTCCTTCCATATCCAAGAAGTTATAAGGTCCACTAAAGGATCTGTGGGAGGACACACCCAGGAAGCAGAAGGTCCTGTGACAAATGCCTCGAAGAACACCAATTCGTCCGAGGTAGGATTCTGGGCAGACCACTCCCTTCGCTGGCACAGGAGTTCCATGATGTCTCCAAAGGAGACCTCCATGGGGGGTGACTCCTCCTCCAAAATCAGTGTCTTCAGTGACAGACTCCAGTGGGGAGTCTAAGTGCCTCCTTTTGCACATACATTTGTGAGGGATCTCCTCAGTGAGGATCTCTGAGGAGGATTCGCAAACATCTTGCTGGTCGCAAGCAGAAGCTTCCCGAGGCAAAGTGGTGGGCAGGCTGTCCCTGAGATGGCAGGATGGCCGGAACCGTACCAGAAACAGAGGGAGTCAGGGCGGAGTCCAAGAACGAGATGGTAAAGGGTCTCAAGGAAATAAAAAGAATGCTCTCCACCACATCAAAAACCAAAGGGGATGGACCTCCTGAGAAAGGACAACAGGAGCTGCCACCATCTGGCCCGACGGAGGAGTCAGCGCCGGGACACCGAGAAGAAGGCTGCGCTCAGACACACTCGGAGCAGACATCAACCCTTGGCTCTGACTCGGAGGCTACAGCTCCAAGAGCTTGCCAGATCAGAGCCAATCAGATCCGACCTGCTCAAGGTCATAGCCGGCATCGAGGTACAAGGTACCATGAGCTCCAGCCCCTCAACACCTACAGTCCTTGGATCCAAGGGCTCCAAATCAGAAGGCCAGATTGGAGAAGGAGTAATCGGGGCAGGCAAGACTACCATTTAGATCTGTGTGCGGATGAACTTCTGCATCATCCTATCCATCTCCGCTTCTCTAAGGCTCTGGGTGGAGAGGAAGGAAGAGGTGACCAACACCGGCCTGGAGGGGCGTTGAGGAGAAGCCTGAGCCGGCGACTAGATCTGGGGCTCCTCTGGCTCCAGGGAGAACCAAGGAGAACATAGCTGGTGAGACTCCGGTCTCGGAGTTGATCTCACTTTAGGTGGGGGGTCAGCTGGAGCTGAGCGATCTGGGGATTGCTTCCTCAGCCTTTTTTGGAGGATTTGTCCCCATTCCCAGGTCTCTTGGCAGGCGTTTGAATCCCTGATGCCTGGTAGGCAGCAGGAGCAGAAACCGGGGCACAGGGACTTGAGTCCATGAAGAGGGAAGAAGGCCCTTAAGTATTAATTTGTCCCTCCTGTCCTTAAGTGTCCGGGGATTAAACCCAGCACAGATGGAACAGGAGGTCTGGAGATGAGCTGCCCCTAAGCACACTACGCACAGAGTATGGCCATCGGCTGGGGAGAGCTTATGGCCACACACTATACAATTTCTGAAACCTGGCTTGGGAGTGTCAGACATATCACACGCAAGCCAGGCCCAGCACACTCTCAAACCACACACGCAAGGAAAAGGACAGAGAGAGAGTTTTTTTTTTTTAACAACTGCCTGAAATGCAGAGGGGGAGGTAGAAAGTAGAGAAAAGAGAAGACTTAATCCCAAAAAAAAAAAAAAAAAAAAAAAACACACTTACCACCACTTTTTATGCTGAGAGCTCGGATCACAATGCGGACATTCCAGGCAGCAAATGAGATCTGAAGGGAGGAAGGAGACAAGAGGATTATGGATAAGGGGAGGAGCTTTGAGCTTGGATCAGATGCTCGATATGCGGCCGAGTCGATCCAACATGGATCCAAGAACCCACAGGTTGAAGACCAAATGAAGACAACTACTTCAGACTGTACGTTTGCATATGCCTTAAGTGATAATTCAATAAAGGTGCTAAAAAAATAAAAATCCTTAAGTGACTATACACTTTAGTTATGGAAAGCTTAATCTCATGTTTAGCTACTGCAGCTTTACGCTGCTTACTCTTTTTAAGCTCCTTATCTGAAGTACTGAGCAAATTTACATGGCTTGCACATTGTCATCATTTTCACTTGCTTTTAAAACTGCCAATAAATTTAGAGCAAGTGTATTTAGTATACATGTATAAAGTCTAATACAGGAGCATATTTAACCATCAGGAGTTAGAAATGTGCTACCGACAAGCATAAGCTTGAGGACCAAGGTTCTGGAATTTCAAAACACACCTGTTGTTAATCTCCCTCACTGCTATTACTTGAAGTCTATTTCTTATTACCACTATAAGATATTTAAGCCCAAAACCTCCATGAACTTGACCAAAACAGCCAAAGAGAAAAATGCTCTGCTGTAAAAGCCAGAATAAATAAACAATCACATTGTGAGATTACAGATCTATCACGCTGATAATACAAAAGTCAACTTTGGAGACAACAAAAGCAGTTTCACATGGGAACATGCTCCACCCCCCTGCATCCCCAAACAGCCCACATATTTTAATATAGCAAGTCCAACATAATGTACCTTGAGGATAAGGCGAAACATCTTTACACCACAGTTCTGTGACCTTGCTGAACTCCATTTTAACTAAAAATTAGAGGAGATCAAAGATAGACTATCCCAGTTTCATTTTAACTTGGAATGATCACACTCATGTATCCAGAAGTCAGTCCCATTCCTTTTTGAAAAAGTTAATCAACTTTTTATTAAGATGTTAAGGGTATTACAACAAAGTGAGTGAAATTAAAGTTATGCAAACACCAAAAAGTATAGTTGTATAGTCAACTTAGCATAGCTGTAGGTGCTACAAGTAACTTCTAGCCATTACTCGAGACAAGATGCCAGCTTGCTAACTATAATGGGGCATGGGTCCAAATAGGGGACACAGGGGGCATGGAGGAGAAGGGGCCAGAGTGAGGGTTTTCTAGGAGTGAAGACGGTTGTGGTAGTCACAACTGCTCGCTATGTGCAAAACAGCATTGCAGCCCATACCACCACCCCCCCCAACTACTTTCTCTTTTTCTGAAAGGCCTACTTTTGGGCTGCATTCTCTTCCCTTACCTCTGGTAGAAGGAACACTTTTTAGAACTGTAATTACCGTTATACCTAGGCAGGGAGAAATGAACACGTCTAATAGATTATGCAGTCTTCTTTATAGTCCCCCAGTGTTTTGCACACCGTAAACCTGGGTGCAAGTAAAACCTCTCTATCCAGAGCAGCAATAAGTAGCTCCACTTAAATGTCTTAAGACAGTGACTACATTCTCTGCAAAGACAGCTTTATAAGGACAGATTCCACAGCATCATACCCACATTTAATAGCATGTGTTTGCACTTGCAAGACTGTGTGGATTTTCTGGACCAAATCTGCCCTCTTGTTCTTATCCTCAACTCCCCCACAACCTTCCAACAGTTATTTTAATCCATGTTATGGTACTTGAAAACCTGAATGGGCAAGCAAGGGCCCCAACAGCCTTGATTACATTGGCTTACATTTTCCTATCATAGCCATCATGTAATCTACCATCCTTATTAGGAACTGTTGCAACCTGGTGCCTGTCTAGTTCCTTGTCATCATTAGCCCCCTTTTTCCCATTTTTCTACATGGGGTCAAGGTATTGTGTTAACTGTTGCCATCTCTCTCGATTCAGTGCCACACTCCTGCCTTCAACACTCATGCCTGTCTGTCGCAGATCTTCTTTCACACAATCCAACCATCTCTTTGCTGGACATCCTCGCTTCCTCTTACCTTCTTCCTGTCTGTCCCAAATCTTCTTCACCAGATTGCCTTCTGCTTTTCTATACATGTGCCCAAACCACCGTAATCTGTTCTCTTTGATCTTTTCTGCAACTGGAGCGACTTTGGCTTCTGCTCTTATGTCCTCATTTCTTCATCTGTCCCACAGTGTGTATCCTATCACCTTTCTCAGCACTTCATTTCCATCACCTCTAGATTCTTCAACTGTTCTGCCTTTACTGCCCAAGTTTCTGTACCATACAGTAGTACTGGTCATACCACTGTCTTGTACACCTTACTTTTCAGCTTCTTTGGCATTCTTCTGTCTTAGACTACAACTGATGGCAGTTGGCTGCAGCCCCACTGATTCTAGCTTTGACCTCTTCATTCAGACTACCCTTCTCCAACTACTCCACCCAGATACTTGGAGCTGTTTTACCTGTTCCACTCTCTTCCCTTCTATCTCTATTCTAAGCTTCTTCGGATTTCCCCAATTTGCTGTCATTATCACCGACTTATCTGCGCTTAGTTTGATCTCATATGCTTTCAGATTTGCATCCCATTCTCCTATCCTTTGCTGAAGTTCTAGCTCAGAGTCTGCCTGTACTGCCACATCGTCTGCATACAGCAGCTTTGTTGAACTGTCCCCTCCAACCTGTTTGCTAATGGAGTCAGTCATCAGTATGAACAGCAGTGGGCTCAGAGCTAAACCCTGATGTACACCCACTGGGAACCCCTCTGTGAGGCCGAACCCTGTCCGTACTTGAGTCATTGAGTCCTTGTATACAGCCTGCACCAACTCTACCAATGTTTCTGGAACTTCAAACCACAGCAGTACTGCCCAAATCAGCTTTCTTGGGACCTTGTCATATGCTTTCTCCAAGTCTAGGAATGCCCAGTTGGACTCTCTCATCTGTAGCTTCTTCTCAAGTATCTGTCTCAATGTAAACATAGGGTAAGTTGTGCTGCATCCTGATCTGAATCCAAACTGCTCATCTCCCATCTTACATTCTACTACTCTGCATATCCGTTTATCAATCACCCTCTCCAGAACTTTCATGCAATGTGATAGGAGACTGATGCCTCTGTGCTGCCCACAGCTGTGGATGTCCCCTCTGTTCTTGTACACTGGCATGAGTATGCTTATTCTCCAGTCATCTGGGATATGCCTTGCTCTCCACACTGCTATTAGTACCCCCAGGAGCCATTTCTGCCCCATCTCACTCAGCATCTTTATCATATCTGCTGTGACCTCATCTGAGCCTGCTGCTTTCCCTGACTTCATCTTCCTTAGTAATGTTCTTACTTCTTCTACGGTGGGCTCCTCTTCTTCTCTCATCGTAGGCTGTTTCTGGGGCAGTACAGCTTTTGTGGGGTTTTCTTCATTCAGAATCTGCTGGAAATACTCCTTCCATCTGTCTTTGATTTCCTCTGGGATAGTGAGCAGGTTGTTGCTGCCATCCCTTATGAAAGATGCCTGACTATATTCTTTATCTTTCTGTCTTTGCCTTGCAACCTGATATAGTTCCTTTGTGCCCCTTACTGAGTCACTTTCCAGAGGTTGGTACAGTGCCTCTGATGCCCTATTCCTTGCTATTGCAACTTCTTTGCTAGCCAACCAGTAGGTCCTTCCTAGCCTGGTCAGTCTTTTCTGTCTCCCACTTCTTACTGCACTCTTTCTTTTGATGACTTCCTGGACTTATGCATTCCACCACCAGCTTTCCTTGTGTACCTTATTTCCATACCTGTCTCGGCCACATATCTTTTCTGTAGTCCTAACACATGCTGTTTTTAGGCACTGTCATTCTTCTTCAACTCCACCTATTTCCTCCGGGGTGCTAGAGCCCTGAGTAATTCCTTGAACTGTTGTACATCTCTCCAGTTAACTTCCAGATCTTCAGCCTGATCTCTGTTGACCTTAGAGCCTCCTCTGACCACTGCTTGCAGCTGATTATGGCAACTAGTGGTTTATGCTGTGGGATGACTGTTTCACTGGGGACGACTTTGCAATAACTGATTCTGCCACAGTGCCTTTTCCTTACTAGGAGAAAGTCTACCAGAGTTGCATATTGACTACTCTTGTATGTGATCTTGTGACCATCTCTCTTTCTGAACCATGTGTTGGCTACTATCAAGCCATCTGCCAGACAGAAGTCTAGAATGGCTTCTCCTGATTTATTCCTGTTGCCCCCACCCATGCGGACCCAGGCAGTCCTCATATCCTGTTCCGTCTGTCCCAATATGTGCATTTAAGTCACCTATTATCAACACCAATTCACGTTGTCCTGCTTTATCTTAGTAGGTCCTGCAACTGCTGTCTGAATGCACTCTTTTCCTCACTATCACAACCCTGCTGTGGGGCACAGGCTGAGATTATGAATACTGCCCTACAATTACACTAGAGTCTGACTATCAGGAGTCCGTCATTAATTCTGATTACATCCCCTACTGCCTTCTGAAGCCTCTCTCTCACCATAATTCCTACACCACTTCTTGCCTGCCCTTCCCCACCTGAGTAGTAGACTCTGGATCCCAAGCCAAATGGCTGTGCTGCACTGCCCTTCCATCTCGTCTCCTGGATACATATGTCCAGCCTCCTCCGTATCATCATGTCACCCACATTCAAGCTGCATCCTTCTAGTGTCTAGTTCCTTAGACTCTATAAACATTTTGTCTTGGTATGCTATAGGTTTCTTACACAGCAATGTGTGGGTAATCTGTATTCTATAGAAAAGATCAGGTCTTTTGGAGGCAGGGGGTCTGGGAGTCTGGCTTCAAGCTATCAAAAATATCCAGGAGGCTGTCCTGAAATGGAAGGATAGCGATGTTTATTTTTTTTCAGTAGCCAAACATCAGGAGTTCCATGGTTCTGTACTGAGAAGCAGATGCCTCAGACTTAGCAGTGGAATTATTCGCTAAAGCTCAGTTGCGAATGGTGGGGGACATTCAGATGAAAGAAAATACTCAAACTGGATTTCCTATTAAACCTCAAATGTCAAGATGCAGAAGAACCAAACACAAATGCCTGAAATATCAAAAGGGTAAAACGTCCAACTGTAAGCACTTCTGTAGGACAGCAAGCTCTCCTTGCTTTCCTCATGTTGGGGGGGGGGAATCCCCACACACCAAAAACATACAATTCTAGTTACACAAATACACAATATCCCCAAAAACAAAACACTGCCTGTGCACTCTTAAAAACTGTAATAGCATTGACTTTTTATGGAAGCAACTTGTTCCTCAGCACTTTATAATTCGGATACCAGACACTTGAAGAATTTGATCTCTGCAAAATGTAGACATACTCCCAAAATGATGGGTTATCTGGTGGAGATTCAGAAGCCATGGTGCCCTCACTGTCTCATATGTATATGGGGAAGACATCTTGTAGCTGTAATCTAGATCCTTCCCCATCATCTTTAGCATCATTAGTGTGTCAATTATGTCCCCTCTGGTGAGGTCACATTTCCCTTCTTAGAGGGCCCAACTCCAGATACAGCAGGCATATCTGGACTGGGTTGAAGGATTTGCAAAAACTGAAAGAAAAGAAAAAAACAAGCCAGCTTGGCTCACTTCTGGAGATGGGCAGCAGCAGACTATGGTCTGTGGACCTAAAACAGGGCCAGCTTTTGCTTGGCAGAGATAAGAGATTTAGAAGGGGTCTTAGGCCTAACAGCCATCATTACATTAAGAGCCTAGGGGGGTGGTCCCCTATAACAATAAGCAAAGACAACCCCACCCGCACCCCCACAACCAGAAGATGACTCCTCACCCTCTTCAGTAAGGTCTAAAGGCATTTCAATACAGTACAATGTGATTTGTGTAAAACTGACAGCCTCCAGAAGGGCATCAGCAGTAGCTTCTGCTACACTAGATGTTACATCTGTTGGCTGATCAAGCACCTCCATGATGCTAACATTTCGGAACTAGAAGGCCCAGGAGCACATCCAACTCCTTGGCACACAAGTACACTTGTATTCACTGTTGCCATCATCACCTGTGGGTTAATCCGTGCTGTGGTAGCCCTCGGCCGGCCCAAATACCAGAGTCATTTTTTTTTTGCTTCGGCTGCAGTCGCCTGTGGTCTGGCGTCATGTCGTCAGTGCTATAAAGCAAGGCAACTGACGTCATTACATCAGTTTTTCTTGCCCTAACCCATCAGAAGCACAAGAAAATAAAGTAGAGGTGTCCTGGTGCCTAAAAGCCACCATGTGAAGCTTATGTCCTCCTAGGGGAAGAGGATACAAGGGGGTTGGAGGGAGGGAAACCAGGACTGCAACAGGGAATACACTCAAACACCTACATTTACAGTAAGTTTTATATAACTGTACCATGTTCTCCATGTTTCACTGTTGCAGTCATCACTTGTGGGAGGATTCCCAAAGCTGAGGAGAGGGGTGGAAGGATAGGTTAGAGCCCTAGGCATGGATCAGCAAGCCCTGCAGAACTGCAGAGGCAAACCCTTCCCTAGACTTAGAAAAAAAGAGGTAGGTGACGATGCTTTGTAAAGGTATGGAAAGAGGTCCAGGTGGCAGCTTCCAAGATGTCCCTGGTGGGGAATCCTCTGTGGAAGTGGATGCTGCTCTAGTGGAATGTGTACAAACAGACTTGTAGGGGGGGGTGGTTCCCATGTAGTCTAGTCTGTAGCAGAAAAGGACACAGTGTGATATCCCTTTGGAAATGGGATTCCCCTCTGCCCCTGGGGCAAAGCTAACAAGCAGCTGGTCTGTTTTAATGAAAGGTTTAGTACGGTCCAGAAGATAGTATTGGAGTTGCCTGTGCACATCTAGCGAGTGCAGAATTCTTTCCCCCTTGTTTTGAGGGTTGGGAAAGAAGGTGGGTAGGTGTATGGCCTGATTGAGGGTCACATCAATTACCACCTTGAGCATAAAGGAGGGGTTGGTCCTCAGGGAGACCCTGTCTGCATGGAAAATGATGATCGGCTCAAAGGCCATGAGTGCCTGAAGTTCTGAAACCCTTCTGGCTGAGGTAATAGCTAGTAGGAAGGCAGTCCTCCAGGAGAGGTATTTCAATTCTGTTGAAGCAGCAGATTTAGGAGGTAAGGTTATTTTTTCTAGAACATAATTCAGGTCCCAGGCTGGCGTGGGAGGCCATCTGGGAGGTTTGATATTAGAAGCCTCTCTGAGGAACTGTTTAATCAAAGGATGAAAGAAGAGGGGTAGGTCTGAATCGTAATGGGCTGAGATGGCTGAGGCATAGATTTTAATAGAATAGGAGAGGCCACTTTTGAGTAACTGGCTAGGTAATCCAAGATAAGAGGGATGGAAGGATGTGAGGTACTGGCCCCACTGGACTGGCTCCAGGAGCAGAATCTTCTCCATTTCCCTGCGTAAGACTTTCTGGTGCTGAGCCTTCTGGCTTCTGTGATAATGTCAAGGACCAGTTTGCTTAACAGGGACTCCTGGTTAGCTTTTAAAGTATAAGCTATGCTGAAAGATTGGGAGTCTGCAAGTCTGGGTGCAGTATCTCTCCCCCCACCTGGGTCAAGAGGTCTGAGACCAGGGGAAGCTGCTTGGGGGCTGTAAGGTCAGGCTGCGCAGTAAGGGGTACCAATGTTGTCTGGGCTAATTTGGAGCAATGAGGATGGCCTTTGGTCTCTCAACCATTATTTTGATCAGTACCTTGGGAATAAGAGGCAGAGGAGGGAACACGTACACAAACGGGGAGTTCCAGGGGAATGTCAAGGCATCCACCCTTCCACGCTAGGAGGTGATGCTCCCTGGTACAGGACTTTTGCAGCTGGTGGTTGAGGTGCGAAGCAAAGATATCCACCTCCAGAGTCCTCCACTCCCGAGTGATTTGCAGAAAGATTTCCCTGTGGAGCTGCCATTCATGGGGGTCCAGTAAGTTTCTGCTTAGGTGGTCTGCCAGGGTGTTGTTGACCCCTGGTAGGTATTGGGCAATTAGATGTAGACCCATGGAGGTAGCTGTCAGCCAGAGGTTAATGGCTAGCCTGCACAAAGGGCAAGACCCCCCCCCCATTTGTTGATATATGACATTACTGTGGTGTCTGTTTTTATAAGGAGAACCCCTGCACTGAAATGGGGTTTGAAGGATGTCAGAGCCTTTTGTACTGCCATCATTTCTTTCCAATTAATGTGTAAGGGAAAGTGCTGGGCATCCCAAAGACCTTGGGTGCACCTGTCTGCTAGGTGAGTACCCCAAGCAATGTCTGAGGCATCGGTGAGTGATGGTCTAGCCGGTAGTGTGGAGGATGAAGGGAAGACCCTTGTTCTTGGCACAGGCCTCTACCCACCAGAGAAACTCGGCCCTTATACTTGGGACCAGAGGGAGAGAGGTCCCTGGAGACAGAGCGCTGACACCAAACGTTCTTTAGACACCACTGAAGTTTTCTCATGTGAAGCCTGGCCAGAGCAATTATAAGGATGCAAGATGCCATGTACCTCAGGGCTTGTGGGAACTTCCTTACAGTGAGGTGGCTTCTGGAAGCCAGCTGGGTAAAGTAGAAAGGCAGGAAGCGCTGCTTTTCTGGGGATAGAAAGGCCACTTGGGATGCTGTGTCTAGCAAAGCTGCCAAGAAAATTATCCTCCTGGTGGGAATTTGCTTTGATTCCTTCTTGCCAATGGTGAACCCTAGGGAAGTTAGGAGGGATTTGACGAAGAGAAGATCCTGGAGCAGCCTTTCTTTGCACTCTGCCTGAACGATGCAGTCATCCAGGTAAGGGTAAATCTGTATATTTCTCTGTCTGCAAAATTCTATGGCTGGAGCTAAGCATTTGGTGAATACTCTGGGTGCAGTAGATAAGCCAAAGGGCAGCACAGAGAACTGAAAGTGTTGTGATCCTGCTCTAAGCACAGAAATTACCTGCAGAATTCCCTTATTTGGATGTGGAGGTAGGCATCTTTTAGGTCTAAGATCACTAGCCAGGCATTTTTGGTCAGCATAAGCAGCAGCTGCTGCAAAGTTAGCATATTGAATCTGGGGACCACCAGGGAAGTGTTCAGAATGGATAAATCCAGGATGGGCCGTCAAGAGCCCTCTTTTCTGGGAACAAGGAATAGTCTGGAATAAAAGCCTTTGCCTGTTTGATCTGAGGGAACAGGTTCTACTGCCCCCTGGTATATGAGAGTTTGCACCCGTTTCAATGCCTATGCCCACTGATTTGGAGGTAAGTCTGGGTACCCCATTTTGGAATTGGGAGTTCACTGAAGGAGAATTTGTATCCCTGAAAAATGATCTTTAAGACTCATTGGTCCTTTGTTACAGAAAGCCAATTTTCTTTGAAGAGGGAGAGCCTTCCTCCTAGCTTTTGGTGAGTGAAGGCAGGGAAGAGGAGGGAGGAGGGGTCATTGGGAGTTTTTGCCATAGAAGGGTGGCTTAGAACTCCCTGCCTTTGGGGCGGAAGTGGTCAACTGCTTGCTTCTCTGCTGGTCTTTGGATAGGGGCCTGGATGGTCTGTCCCTGCGGGGCTTACCTTGGCCCTGTCTGCTAGGTGCAGGGAAGGACCAGTGTTTAGAGGGGAAGTTCCTGCTGAACCTGGGAGGTTGAACCTGAAAGAAATATTTTACTATTTGCATATATTTTGCTTTGTCTTCCATCTTTTTAAGCACCTCTTCTGCTTTTACTCCTAACACTCCAAAACTTCTTATCCAGGAGTGCATCAATAAGTTTAGACTTGACATGATCAGGAAGAGGTTGTTCCTTCAGCCATGCATGTCTCCTTATGATGGATCCTGATACTGCTGCCCTGCTGGAGACTTCTAGGGCATCATATCCACAGTGTAATGAATGTTTGGCCACTTGACAAGCAAAGTGCAGTAAATCTGCTAACTCTTTCAATTGGTACAGTTAGGAAAGGTAGAAATCTTTGGTCTTAATAGTTCCAAAGTGCGTTGCTGATATTTTAACATATGGAACTGACAACTGAGTGCTCTGATAGCTAAGGTTGCAGAGGTGTATACTTTTTTACCCCATCTGTCCAGAGCTCTGGAATTCTTGTCAGAAAGAATAGGATTCTTGGCAGAACTAGTCTTAGCTCCTTTAGGTCCCTGTGTAATGAACTCTGGATCTGCAACAGGATTTCTGTGCAGGTATTTGTGAGAATCCGGTACTCTGTAATACCAATCAGGCTTACTGGGAGCAGGTGGGAGGTCATCAGGGGCTAAGCTGAATTCATGGAAAATATCATCCACCACTTTTAAAATGGGGGGGGGGGGGGTGTCTGTGCTGGGGCAGATCCAGAAACTCTCTAAGTCTCTTCTTAGATTGGGGGGGGGGGGGGGAGTCCTGAGATTCCCACTGGAAATGTTCCCTGAGGGCATAAAGGGTTTCCCCCAAAGAAAAGATCCTCTGGAGGAGAAGCAGAATGGATGGAGTCTTCTGCATCTGAATCCTCATAAGCAGTCAGAGGTTGCTGTTCCTCTTCAAAATCTGACTAGTCAGATTCCTCAGAATCCTGTTCTGTCAATTTCTGGAGAAGGGTGCCTTTTCCTTTCAGAAGTTGTGGCTTGATTGACTCGGATAAGGGAAATGAGATCCTCCGCCATTTTATGCATTTATGCTTGGGGTGGTGGAGCAGGAGCAAGATGGTGGCTAGAAGCAGATTTTCTAGGAGTGGCCTAGCTTCTATGCCTGACAGAATCCGTTAGTCTGAGAGAAACGGTAGTTGGATGAGATGGGGACTGTTTTTGTCTAGATTTGGTAGTGCGAATAGTCTCCTCAGAAGCCGGTGCCTGCATCGCAGCTCCAGACCCAACCGAGGCAGAGATAGTCAAAGGTTCGGAAGACTAAGACGATTTCTGCAGCATACCGGACTCCGAAAGGGTCTCAGTAGAGGCCTGCACAGATATCGAATTGGACATCAGGGGCTACGAAAGCACCTCACTGAATTCCGGAGAACTGACGACCTGCATAGCGGTAGAGTCGTCAGAAGGCTTAGCCTTGTGTGGTCTGTATCTTTATCTTTGCGTATTTTCAGAAAGTCCACGGATTGTTGGCTGACTGATGCCATATCAGAATGCGAAGACGGAACACGAAAATAACTGTCTACAATAAGAGCTCTATGGCAAATGGTTCTCGCATTAAAGAGGGCACAAAACCGGCAAAGGTAGATGTGATCTGGGCCTAAACAAGTAAAGCAGTAAGAATGGAAGTCTCACAGTGTGGGATCTGCTTTCCACAGGTATGACAATTAACTTTTTCGGACATCGGTTAGTGCAAGAAAAAAAGGGTCCCCAACGGGGTACTTAGCTTTAGATGTTTTCAGCTGAAATTCAAACTCTGGTAGTGACCAACTGGCACGCCTGTGAACTGCTTCTGTGACAGGCTCCACAGCAAGAAAGACTGGTGTAACGGACGTTAGCTGCCTTGCTTTATACCACTGATGACCTGATGTCAGACTACTGGTGACTGCAACCAATGCAAAAAACACCGACTCTGGTATTCAGTCCGGCCAAGGGCTACCACAGCAGGGATAACCCACAGGTGATGACTGCAACAGTAAAACACAAAGAATATCTTCAAACTTCTCTTACAGATGTCAACTGGCTACTATCAAAGGAAATGAGTCTTCTGGAACAAGGCTGCAAATCTCATTTTTTTAATGTAGGCTTATACAGCATTTTGTTTTGTGCATAAAGACACAGGTCTGAATTCCTGGCAAATCTCTCAAACAACTGTTATGCTTCAAGCCTGAGCACTGCACGGATTTATATATAAGAATATCTGCCTTTCTTGTGTAGCTTGCCCAATACTTGCTGTCAGGGAATAATGAGAGAGAGACAACTGCATCCTCAGAACAAAAAGCAAGCAGACAGCTACTCCAAAATATAAGGCACTACTTTCTCTTAAGAAAATAAGGTTCCCTTAATGGGGCTACCTATCCAATTAAATTTTTGACTCCAAGTTATAGGCTAGCCTCACAGACTGTTTGAATGCCACGTATGTGCAATGTATGAGGCAAGAAATAACTGAAGATGGATGGCCAAACATCAACCTCTACTCCATGAGCGTGGAGACATTCATTGTAAAGGAGACACAGGCGTGGGAAGGGAGGGTGCCTCGTTTTGAAAGTCAGTCTCAAAGAGCAAATAATCAATGTGTGTTCCCCAAAGTAATAATTGCAATAGTGATCCACACAATGAACACAGACAGATCTTCATGAACCAGATCAATCCACTTCAACACTGCACCACAGCATATTTAAAACTTTCTGTAGCTCTAATGTCTGCCCCATTTCCAAAATATTTTGCATCTCTATGCTTCTATAGATCTCAAGGGTTCTTAGGAGGATCAAGCACATGCGTGTACACAACAAAAATATGCATAAAAACACACCACTCTAACTTTACACATTCTTATCATCATTCACTTTCCCTATTCTCTGGTTGAAGGGGAAGGGAAGCTGGAATGGATATATTAAAGTGGACAGACATAGATAATAAAGTTGCATCATTATGGTAAATCTAAAACTTTTGAATCTTACATGATTCCAGTCCATGTATTTCACAGCTACACCAAAGTCACCAGATTATCCTACTTGGGAGGCATCAAGATGACGGATAGTAGAACCAAACACTTATCAGTTTAAAACATCACATCCAGCATGCAATGTCTTGTGAAACCTAACCCAAACATTTTTGAACAATGCCTGAACAGCACCAACTGCTCTTATGCAACACCCTTTAGGTTTTATTTAGGTTCATAGGTAGGTACTAGTCTAGCTGCCCGAGGGCATTTATAAGCCTAGCCAGAGAGTATCGGCTTTCGCCACCCTATTGATTAATTAACTGATCCTCTGTCAAGCAGAGCCAATGAAGTGATCCCAGGGGTGTATTTTCTGTTACCCATCCACTCATCAAGGTTTCTCTTTATTGTTTGTGAGGGACTCTGCCTAATATGGTTTGGAATTTTGTTCCAAAGCATGAGGAGTCTCTGTGACAGGAATCTATCCCTCCTGTATGTTCAATTTATTGTTGTGGTGAGGTTTAGCTCACTAGAGCACATGGCTCACAGTGACTTGGATTTCTTTAGGTGGAGCATGTCCATCAATTCTGAGTTGGACATGGCTTTGTAAGTCAGGCAGAGATCACCTCCGAGTAAGCTATATGCCACTGAGTATAGCATGAGTTTTTTTTAAGTCAGGCTGCATAGGACATATGTTTGAATCCAGTAATCCTCTTGGTGAGGTACTTTGTGGTCTTTCCAGCTGTTGGAAGTGTCTTGTGAGGTACATCCCAAATAGGGCATTGTACTCTATGATGGGTCTGATGAGTGACGAGTAGAGGGGCTCTATAACCTCTTTATTTCTAGATGCGAACCCTTTAGTAATTAGATGGGCCACATAGAAGGGTTTCCTAACTACTTTGGCAATATGATTGTCAAAGGAGAGATTACTATCTACCTGGGTCCCCAGATCTCTTATTACCTCTTCTGTATTAAGGGGGCTGCCACCTATGTGGTAATTCATGGGTGTTTTGTTTTTCCCAAATGGGATGACTATGCATTTTTTGGCATTTAGCTTGAGGCCATGACTCTGACACCAGGTGTCCGTCTTAGAAAAGCCCTTTTGGAGGATGTCCGTGTCAGCCGGAGAGTCAATTATGGCTCCTAGTTTGCAGTCATCGGCGAACTTGGTTAGCCATAGTCCTTTCCTGTGTTTGCCTGTACTTCTCAGAAGTATATGCCGAACAGTAGGGGTCCCAGGACAGAGCCTTGTGAGACACCACTTGTCCTGGAGCCCACTATTCTTACCGTGTGAGTGCTGTCGGTAAGCCAGTTGGCAACCCATCTCGTGAGGTAGGGGTTTATGTTCAGGCAAGTGAGTTTTTCTGTAATACCCGAGTGGGGAATGGTGTTGAATGCCTTAGCGAGGTTAAGGTAGGTTGTGTGAACCACCTTTCCCTCATCTATGACCTTGGTGACGGTCTCGAAGAAGTCAACCAGGTTTAGTAGGTTTGATCTGCCCCTTAAAGCCGAACTGGGTCAGGGTCAAGTGTTTGGAGGTTCCCAATGTCTTTGTTAATGCATTCCATGATGATGCGCTCCACAGCCTTGCAGACCAGGCTAGTCAGGCTTATGGGGCGATAGTTACCAGGGTCAGTTGTGGCCCCTCCTTTGTGGGGAGGAAAAAACATTGCTGTGCACCATTCTATGGGCATGTAGCCTGTGGAGAGGTTGAGGTTGAACAGTGTGTTTAGGTGGGGGGTTAGTTTGTTCTGTAGTTCGTGCAAGAAGCAGCCTGGGACACCATCTGCCTCACTGACGCTGTGTTTTTGGCTTTTGAAAGGGCTGTTTTCACCTGTGACTCTGTAATTTCTGGGACACTACACTTTTACAGTATTGTTGTGGGCCCTTTCGTGGGTGAGAGGGGGGTGAAATTTGCACTGAACATATTTGCCAGGATGTTGGCAATATCACTAGGTTCAGTATATATTGTGCTATTTTGCACTAGTTCAGTGCATATCGGCGAGTTGCCACTTAGATTCTTAACATAGCTAAAGAAGGTTTTCGGTAAATTTGTAATGTAATTTTCACAGCAAAACAAGCTACCTTCAGACAGTCATCCAGACATCGTGGAGAGAGACACTCTTGCACAATTTGTGGCACAAGAAACAAAATGCTGCTGATCATTTCTAGGTGCCTTTACTTCTGTCAAAATAAAAACGTAATCGCATATGAACATTTAGACAATGTAATACATAACTTGGGGGAGGAAAGCAGACCAAATTAACAAACTGACTGAAATTTGTTTCATTCAGCTATTTAGCCATAAAGGTTGAGTTAATTCAGTAATATCCTGTCTTGGTGAAAGCTAAGGAGGTGTAAAGGTTAAGGATTGCAACTCTAGTACTCTTCTAGTCAAGTCATCACTACCAAAACGTGCATTTTCCACATCAAAAACCATCTCTGCTGTTAACACTGGTATAAAAGTTAACATTCATTTTCCCAACATAAAACCAAGATCCTATTGAGGAACTGGTTCTTTCTTGTAAGAACGCCCCCCTCTCAAAGAAGGCTTTACAGGATTTCAATGATGCTGGAGTTGTGCAAAAGAATCATGATAAAAGTTGGGCATCACCACCAAATGCATTTTGGAGGAGAAATAGTCCCTTGTCAAAAAATTGTGATAGACATTTCAAGTCTGCTGGAAATGGAGGGGAAAAGGGGTCCAGCTTCTGAGAAGGTGTCAATAAGGAAAACCAGTTACCTACTGGAAGGTTTCAGGACAGGTTTGGACCCACTTGGGAATGTATGAATGAGCTCTATTCAGTGAAGCCAGCAAAAAAATACAATGTTAAATCAATAGAGTGAAGATCTAAGTAAGGTTTGATGGAAAATGTTAAGAAACTGAGTGGTCTTAGACAGGCTTCAACAGATACAGCCAAAGCAGTGGGGAAATGGACTTGCCAAGGCCAAAATGGAGAGAAGAGAATGATACTGCCTTGCTCTGAAGAGCTTTCTTCAAGGATTTTTTCAAGGATTTATGATTAGAGAAACTTGGGTATGGGGGCAGGAATAAACACAGGGACATTCATAAAACTAGGACACCCTGGATGTCTGCTTCGATGCAAGGAGGAGGCAGGAAAAATGTTACACTTGTCATCTGTCAGCGAGGCAAACAGTTCACAGCAAAGCTGCCCCAACTGCAGAAACCAGACTTCACCACAGAAAGACAAAGACCACTCCTGCAGCACCAGCAAACAATGGCTGACTGCATCCTCTTCCAAGGTTATGCGGGTTGCTATTACATCCAATCCCATAGTCTTGGGGCCTCTCAAAACTGCAGATATAAAATATGCTCCTGTCTGCTTGTTGACAAACCACATCACTATCACGGTATTCAGGGACTGTAATAGCATACTACAGCAGAGAGTCTTGGATTGCTACAGCATGTAGAGGACTGCCCTAAATAATGCTTCTCACCAAAGGTGAGCAGAAACTATGGTGATTAAGACAGGACGAGTGAAGAGATTGCCCAGAACCAAACTGGTTCAATGAAGCCACTGAAATGAATCTTGGCAGCACATGTGCAGCAGTTTTATTCCTGCTGTTATGGTAGCCATACGAAGACCAATGAACCTTCAGGACTCACTGTAGGAACCTCATCTAATACCCTGCAAAGAGCACTCTAAAGATCTGTGCTGGCATCAATCTGTGCTGGCATCAGACCCAAAATTTTGGGGCACAGAGCTGCAATTACGGTCGGAGCAGAAAGACGATTATACGCTTAAAACTGGTATGCCATAACTCTGTGGTATGAAAGGCTGACTGAGCAAGAGTACCTTAAGTGGCTCAGATGAAAGATGGTGCTTGAGATGGCTCTATCGTGTTCACCAAAATTCCCAAAGACAAGAAGAGATGGGAGTAGAGTCTCCCTCTCAAATTACTGACCTCAAAGGTGGGGCACCTAGGAGCTAGCAGTCCAAAATAAGGGGAAATTCTGCTCCCCAACACATTCTGAAGTGACCTGCCACTATGGCCACACATTTGGTGAATAACCCAGGGAGTAGGTACCAAATAGGAAGGCCTGAAAATGAATGGATCACACCCTGAAATGCAGGAAATGTACAGTTGTGTAAGTAAATGTACCATAATAGTAGATGTTCAAATGGTCACCACTGTTGTAGCCTTAGCTAGATGGAATATATCCTACAAAGGATGTAACAGGTGGCTAGCTTCCAAGGCCTCATCGGCACCTTCCACACAAACTCTCTGGCAGCTCAAGCTAAGCAGACTAAGAGAGAAGTTTGGATGCCAAGCCTTCAGAGTTTTCCTACCAACAGAACCCACCCTTCTAAGGGTAATGCCAGTCCTGTGCCATCCAAAAAGAAAACTGTCGTATACCAGGAGGGGTAGGTGGGTGGGAAGGAATATTGTAACATGGAATAGAAGGACATCTATATTTCTGGTAAAATTTCACACAACTTTTCTATGTCCTTCTATTCCCATGTTGCAGTATTCTGCACATATGGGCGAGTGCCAAAGTTCACTCTGAGTAAGGGGGAGGTGGCCTAGTAGAATTCTCCAGGAATCCATGGAGGATAGCCCTGGCAAATCCAGCTCTGTCCTACAGATGTGGTCCAACTTGTAATGTTTGGTGAAGGTATGCACAGAAGACCCAAGTGGCTGCTTCAAGTACAGTGGAAGTGTCCAAAACCTCTGATGAATGCCCCAGAGGAGGCCATTGCTCTGGTGGAGTGTGTTTTGACAGTACCTTGCAGGGATTTCCCATGGTGTTTGTAGCAAAAGGTAATGGCTTTGGAAATCCATGTTGAAATAGTTTGTTTAGATACTGCCTTCTCTACAGCGCTGGGGTGGAAGGAGACAAACAGTTGATCAGCCTGTGTGATGGCCTTGGTATTGTGCAGACAGAATCTGAGTTGTCTGTGCACATCCAGGGAATGAAGTACACTCTTCACTGTCTCCCTGTGGATTAGGGAAGAAGGTGGGTAGGTGAATGGCTTGATTTAAGGAAACATCATTAACTACCTTGGGCATGGAGGAAGGGTTAGTTCTAAGAGTAATCCTATGTGGAATACTAGGAAGGGAGGAATAGCCATGAGGGCTTGTAGGAATAGCCATGAGGGCTTGTAACTCCGACACTCTCCTAGCTGATGTCAAGGCCACTAGGAGGACAGTCTTCCATGTGCAGTGTTTTAGGGAAGCTTTAGCACCTGGCTTGAATAGGAGAAGTGCAAGCTTCTCAAACATAGTTCAGGTCCCAAGGAGGGGAAAAGGGCTTCCATGGTTGTCTGAGATGAAGGACCCCCTTAAAGAACAGCTTTGCAGGAAGTCTGGAAGATAAGGGGGATCCAAGGGAAGACATGCATAAATGGCAGACAAATGGGTTTTAATGGATGAGAAAGCTAACCATGTCTGCAATAGTTCACCCAGGTAAGACAGTACTAGAGGAGTTTCGATTTGTAATGGGTCCAACTGCCTTTTGAGACACCATATGGAGAATCCCTTCCATTAGACAGGCAAGATTTCCTGATATTTGGTTTCCTGGCCTCCTGCTGGACAGTGAGCACATCCTCATTGTAATGGTAACTGAAAGGGATCAGAATTCTATCACCCACAGGGTGAGGTGAAGAGACTGCCACTGTGGGTGGATTTGGGATCCCTTGCCTTGTGTGACAAGGTCCACTCTGATGGTGTTACTTGTGGTGATTGCCTTTGGATAGTTGTAATAGGAGAGGGAACCAATGCTGTCTTGGCTAACAGGGAGTCACCAGCAAGATTTTTGGTCTGTCCTGCTGAATTTTCAGCAGGACCTTTTGAACAAGGGGAAAGGTGAGAGGATGCATAGAGAAACATCCCCTTCCAGGAAATTGAAAATACATCTGTCACCATAGCTTGAGCTTCTGGTAGCCTGCTGCAGAAGGAACCTGCCTGTTGATGGAGGAGGCAAACAGGTCAATTTGAGATGTACCCCACTGGTAGACCAGGTCCAGGAAGACATCCCTGTTTAGCCTCCATTTGTGTGCCTTCTTCATGGATCTGCTGAGGGAGTCTGCCTGAGAAATCTGTTGTGAAGGTATGTGTACTGCCTGTAAGGTCACTCCCAGGAAGGTGACCAGTTCCCACACTATGACAGCTAGTCTGCAAAACAAATAAGATGTGGTTCTCCCCTTACTTATTAAGATACCACACCACTGTGGTATTGTCTGTAAAGATTTTTAGGGGTCCTGGAAGGAGATTGGTTTGGAAGGCCTGCAGTGCCAATAATACAGTCCTCACACTGATGTGCTCTTTCCAGTATGGCACTGGCAACACTGTCTGCACTTTCAGGTGCCCCAGAGCTGCTCCCCAGCCGAAGACTGAGACATCTGTGTACATGGTCCGTTTTGCTTGAGATGGTTGTAGGGGAAGACTCAGGTTTAGGTTCACCTGATTCAACCACCAAAGTATTTCCTGTCTGAGGCAGGGCAGGGTGGGAACCCTGAACTTGAGGGGGTGGAAATGCTGCGTCCAAACTGACCTGAGGTACCAATGAAGTTTCCTCATGTGGAGTCTTGCTAAAGGTAACATGGAGATAGTTGATGCCATGCAGCCCAGAAGCCTGAGGTGCTGCCTTGCCATCAATTCTGTGGTGTGAAGGACTAAAATTAGGTGTTGTGTCAAGCTTTCCACCTTTTGGGGTGTAACATAGGCTTTCATTATGTCTATATGGATCCTGCACCCCAAGAAAACTATATCTTGTGTAAGCTCCAGTTGGGATTTTGTGAAACTGATCTGAAATCCCAGGGACTGCAGGAGAGTAATGGCAACTTGTAAATGTTGCAGGAGGGAGGGTCTGTTTGCAGTCTGCCTGAATGAGTAGGTCGTCCAAGTAAAGGAACACTTGGATTCCTTTTGTCCTGCAGAAGGCAATAACTGGAGCCATGGCAACTTGTAAATGTTGCAGGAGGGAGGGTCTGTTTGCAGTCTGCCTGAATGAGTAGGTCGTCCAAGTAAAGGAACACTTGGATTCCTTTTGTCCTGCAGAAGGCAATAACTGGAGCCAGGCATTTGGTGAAAACGCTGGGTGCAGTTGAAAGCCCCAAGGCAGAAAAAGTGAGAAGAGCCCACTGAGAACCCTCAGGTATTTCCTGAAACTGGGCCTTATAAGGATGTGAAGGTAGGCATCCTTGATATCTAAGGTCGCCATGAACCCTTGAGGGAGTAAGAATGGAAAGAGTTGGTAAGGTTAACATCCTGAAGGTTGGTACCTGAAGGAAGAGGTTGAGAAGTGAGAGGTCCAGAAAGTACAGTTGTGTACACTTACCATAAATGTAGATGTTAGAGTGTCTTCACTGTTGCAGTCATGACTGTAGGGTTTCTCCCCTGCCGGCAGGCAGTCCTCAGTCGGCCAGAATCCCAAAGTCTGGGTTTGGCGTCGGCTGCTCAGCCATGCTCCCTGATGTCAGAGCACCAAGAGTACAAAGTTGACAGCCGACGCCATGTTCTCCAGTTTTTCTTGCCCCAGATGTCAGGTGTTCCAAAATGAGTAAGATCCCATACCGTTTGCAAATACACCTCAGAAGAAGGGTGAAGGGAACCACACAAAAGAAAAAATAAGAAGGGACAGGAGGGAGGGTAACCCAGACTGCAACAGTGAAGACACTCTAACATCTACATTTATGGTAAGTGTACACAACTGTACTATGTTCATCGTGTTTCACTGTTGCAGTCATGACTGTAGGGTTGAATCCCAAAGCAGAATAAAAGGGAGGTGGTCATAAAGTAGAGGGGGCAGCTAAAAGGCCCTGCAAGACTGCAGAAGCAAAGCCTGCCCTAGACTTAAGAGTAGAGAGGTAGATTGTAGTGCTTAGAAAAAGTATGCACTGAACTCCAAGTTGCAGCTTCCAAAATGTCTTTGGTAGGAACTCCCCTGAGGAAGGCAGCTGAAGTGGCAGCAGCTCTGGTAGAGCGAGTCCTTATACTCTCTCGGATTTGCTTTCCATGGTGTGAATAACAAAATCTAATTCCATGAGCAATCCATTTAGAAATGGTCTGTTTTGAAATGGCTTTACCTTGGGAACTTGAAGCATAAGAAACAAACAATTGCTCTGATTTCCTGATGTCCTTGGTTCTGTCCAGATAAAAACGTAGTTGTCTGTGTACATCCAAGGAATGCAAGATCCTTTCCCCCTTATTTTGAGGACTAGGGAAAAAAGTTGGCAAGTGAATAGCTTCATTTAAAGCCACTTTGGAAACCACCTTAGGCATGAAAGTAGGATTAGTCCTTAAAGACACCCTGTCTTGATGAAAAATAATATAAGGTTCCACAGCCATGAGAGCTTGCAACTCCGAAACTCTCCTGGCAGAGGTCAGAGCTAACAGGATGGCTGTCTTCCAAGATAAAAACTTGATGTCATATGTGGCAGCAGGCTCAAAAGGAGGTAAGGTGAGTTTTTCCAAAACATAGTTGAGATCCCAAGCAGGAATGGGTGGAGATCTAGGGGGCCTTAAGTTCTTAGCTCCTCTGATAAACTGTCTCATGAGCTGGTGGGAAAAGATTGGAGGGTCTGTATTATAATGAGCAGAAATAGCAGAGGGATGTATCTTTATGGAAGTAAAAGAGAGACCCTTATGTAAGAGGTCTGTCAGGTAAAGTAAAATCAGAGGAATGTTGGGAATAAGAGGATCCGAATCCTGAGCCTGCATCCAGGAGCAAAATCTTTTCCATTTTCCTGCATAAGATTTTCTAGTGCTAGGACATCTGGCTTCTAAAATGACATCCATAACCTGCTTGGGTAGGAGAGAATGAATCATAGACCCTGGATTAACCAGGCCGCCAGGCTGAGAGTTTTGACATGGGAGTGCAGAACCTGACCCTGGTGTTGGGACAGAAGGTTCGGAGTCTGTGGTAAAACCCAAGGGGGCTCCCGAGAAAGGTTTTTCAGTGTTGGGTACCAGAACTGTCGAGGCCAATTTGGGGCCAGCAAAAGTATCATCTTGGGCTTGTCCTGTTTGATCTTTAATAACACCCGTGGAAGAAGAGGTAGAGGCGGGAAGGCATACCCTGAGAGGTTTCTCCAACTGAATGATAGTGCATCCACTTTCCAAGCTAGTTCGTGGAATGTCCTGGTGCAAAAAATCTGTAGTTGATTGAGGTGGGATGCAAAGAGGTCTATGTGAGGACATCCCCAGACTGCTGTAATCATCTTGAATATTTCGGTGTCCAGCATCCATTCGTGTGGGTCCGACAGGTTTCTGCTCAGACTGTCTGCCAGGAAGTTTAGCTTCCCTGGTAGGAACTGCGCTTGAAGGTCCAGATTGCAAGCTAGAGCTGTGTTCCATAGATTCATGGCTAGTCTGCAAAGGGGATAGGAATGTGATCCCCCTTGCTTGTTTATGTACCACATAACTGTGGTGTTGTCTGTCCGTATCAGTAGTTGTCCTGGTTGTAGAAGATTCCTGAAGGCCAATAGAGCGTTCTTAACGGCTAACATTTCTTTTAAATTGATATGCAGGTGCTTCTGATCCTTTGTCCAAAGGCCCTGCAGACAGTTGCCCTGCAAATAGGCTCCCCATGCATAATCTGAGGCGTCCGTGGTTAGTATCTGACTGGCTGGAGGCAGACTGAAGCGTTTTCCTTTGTTTAGAGTACATGCCTTGGACCACCAAAAGAATTCATTTTGAAGACAAGGCAGGACGGTGATCTGTATGTCTAAACTGTGGCAATGCTGAGATCGTACACTTTTTAGGTACCACTGTATTTTCCTCATATGTAGTCTTGCATATGGTACGAGAAGGATGCAGGAGGCCATGTAACCCAAAGTCTGCAGGAATTTCCTTGCAGATAGCCGAGTTAACGTTGCCAAAGTTTTGAAAGTTGAAGCCAGCTGTAATTGTTTTTCATATGTCAGAAATGCCATCTGGGTTATTGTGTTTAGAAGAGCACCCAGAAAAGTTACCTGTTGTGAGGGTGTCAAATCTGACTTTAAGTTTACAGTGAATCCCAGGAACTTGAGAAGATTCTGAACAAATTCTAGATGCTGGAGTAAGACATCCTTGCTGTCTGCCTGAATAAGACAGTCGTCCAGATAAGGGTAAATTTGAATTCCCTTGAGTCTGCAATAAGCTACTACTGGAGCCAGGCATTTGGTGAAGAACCTGGGCGCAGTAGACAATCCAAAGGGCAGCGCAGAGAATTGCTAGTGCCTCGATCCGGCCTTGAACCGGAGGTATTTTCTGCATTCCTGCCTGATGGGAATGTGTTAATATGCCTCCTTTAAATCCAAAGTTATCATCCATGCATTTTTGGTCAACATTGGAAGTAGTTGCTGTAGAGTAAGCATCTTGAATTTTGGTATATCGAGAAAAGTGTTCAAGACTGACAGATCCAGAATGGGTCTCCATGAATTTTGATTTCTGGGGACTAGAAAGAGCCTCGAGTAAAAACCTTGTCCCATTTCTGAAAGTGGAACCAGTTCTATGGCTTTCATAGTCAAGAGAGCTTCCACCTGGTTTAAGGCCTCTAACCATTGATGTTTTGGAAGATCTGGTCAGCCGCTTGGTCTTGGTAGGGTATGAAAATGGAATTTGTAACCTTTTGAAACCACATCCAGAACCCACTTGTCTTGGGTTATAGGAGTCCAGTTTAGGTGAAAACGAGAAAGTTTTCCTCCGAGAGGGGCTTCTAGGCAAGAAGTTCCTGCAGCCCAACAGAGGGAGTCATTGAGCCTGTTTTCTATGAGTTTGCGACCTGTCCTCTCCTCCCCTAGGGGTGAAAGCAGTCCACTGTCTTGGTCTGTAAGAGGCTTGCGTTTGAGGCCTTCCTCGGGAGCATCTGTATCTACCCCTCTGAGGCCTGTCTGAATTGGGAAAGGACCAATTTTTTGTAGGCCAATTCCTACTAAATCTGGGTGGCTGTACTTGTAAGAAATCTTTAACCGTTTGCATAGATTTTGCCTTGTCCTCCATCTTCTTTATCACCTCTTCAGCCTTAGATCCAAACAAAACATTACGCTGAACAGGAGCATCCAATAACTTAGCTTTTACTTGATCTGGCAAGTTTTGTTCCTTTAACCAAGCATGCCTTCTAATGACTGTACCAGAGGCAGCAGCCCTACAAGAAGCCTCCAAGGCATCAAATCCACAGTGTAAACCATGCTTCCCAACTTGTTCAGTGGCATGCATTAAGTCATGTAATTCCTTATCTGCACAGGCGGAAATGGAAGTTAGCTTTTGTTTCAAAACAGACAGAAGGAATTGCTGGTATTTCAGCATATGAAATTGACAGTTTAAAGCCCTAATAGAAAAGTAGCTTAAGTGTACACTTTTTTGCCCCATCTTTCTAAAGATCTGGAATCCTTCTCAGTGGGAATGGGGTTTTTTTAGCAGTAGTGGCCTTAACCCCCTTAGGGCCCTGAGAAATGGTTTCAGGATCAGCAGTAGAATTCTTGTATAAAAACTGGTGGGAATCAGGAACCCTATAATATCGGTCTGGCTTAACAGGAGCTGGAGGAAAAGAGTCAGGAGTTAAGTTAGACTCCGAAAAAGCATCATCCACAATATCCAAAATAGGAGGGATAGCCAGGGGTCTATGTTGAGGAAGAAGAAAATCCCTAAGTCTTTTCTTAGATTCCGAGTACTCCTGTCCTTCCCAGTGAAAAAGTTCCCTTATTTCATGTAAAGTTTCCCCAAAAGAGAAATCCTCAGGGGGAGAAGCTGAAGGAATGGATTCCTCAACATCAGAATCCTCATAAGGAGGGAAAGAATATTCCTGGTCAGAAGAAGAAACTGAAGAAACAGAAGCCTGATCAGAGGAGTCATAATACACTTCCTGCCTTGGCCTTTTATCTGGAGGGGGATGTGAACCCCTAATCATAGTAAGTCCTCCGCCATCTTAAGTAACTGTTTCTGAGACTTGGGTGCCGGATCAGAAGAGGCCTGGGCTGTAGTCTTTGATTTTGAAGGAGTCTTTGCCTTTGCCTTTATTAGAAGCTGAGTAGGCCTGAAAACCCCTTCGGAAGCCGGTACCTGCACAGCGGCTCCGGACCCATCCGAAGGAGCATTGTCCGAAGGTCCTGCAACAGAAATATTCAAAGGCCTAGTTGGCTCCTCGTGGGAGTCCGTTTCGGCCATCGGTTCCGAAATGGCCGATGACAGGGACTGCAAAAGCGCCTCACTGACGACGGCCGAACCTGAAGCTGGCTCTGCTTGTACAATATCGTCTGATTTGGACCTCGGAGGCCTGTCTTTATCCTTGCGTCGTTTGTGAACTCCGGTAGCCGGAACCGTGTCCGATGACATTTTGTAATTGAAACGCCTACCGAAGTAATGAAATGCAAAATCGTACCTTCGTTTAATCGTACGTTGATTAAATCTAGCACAAAACCGACAACTAGCTACGTCGTGGTCAGGGCCTAAGCAAGGAATGCAGTAAGAATGAAAATCCTTATGAGGTATTTGCCTCCCACATGAAATACAATTATTAACTTTTTCTGACATCGGACTGGAGCAAGAAAAAAGTTTCCCCAACGGGGTACTTAGCTTTGAGTAGGAGAAGAAAGTCTTCGGACTGAAGTACGTTTAGAAAAAATTTATCAGGAGTCAGCCGACCGACACTTGCGAACTGCTATCACCGCACGGCAAGAAAGACTGGAGAACATGGCATCGGCTGTCAGCTTTGTACTCCTGGCGCTCTGACGTCAGGGAGCATGGCTGAGCAGCCGAAGCTGGACCCAGACTTTGGGATTCTGGCCGACCGAGGACTGCCTGCCGGCAGGGGAGAACCCTACAGTCATGACTGCAACAGTGAAACACGATGAACATCTGGTCTCCAAGGACCATCTTTTCTTGGAAACAGAAAAGTCCTGAAGTAGAAGCCTCTTCCTACTGCAGACAGTGGAACTGTTTGATTGGTGCCTTGAGTAATCAGGTTGTCTAGCACTGGTTGTAATAGGGGGAGCTGTGGGATACCCTTTCTTTTTGGGGAAATGATCCAGGTCAGTAAGTACCCATCTTCTATTACAGAAAGAACCCATTTTTCTGAGATGATAAATCTCCACACTTGGAGACAGTGAGAGAGATTAGGGAGAGGGAAAGCGGGAGAAGGTGGGGACACCAAGATTGGCAGGTAGTCACACACTACCTGCCCTGTCCTGAAAGGGCGGCCTCTGTTTGGCCAATGGGGTGGCTTTGGTAGGAGTGTGTTGCTTCCTAGAGGTTTTTCTAGGTCTAGTACAGGGAGCAGGGCACAAGTGTTTTCTGATAAATTGTGTTTTGGCAGGATAATTCCTCTTGAATTCTGGAATAGGGTAAACTAGTAGGTGTTTTAAGTCCTGCATCTCTCTTCTTTTGCTGTAAGTACTTGAAGTCAGCCGCTTTTGCTCCAAACAGGGCTGTATTGTCTAAAGGAGCATCAACCAGCTTAGCTCTAAAATCATCTGGTAGGGGTTTGGAGGCGTAGCCAGGAATACCTTCTCATTACATCCGAGTGATGCCTCCAGGTGCATCTGCAGTTACCCCCTACTGCTCTTCTAGGCATCAAATATTACTTGTTCATACTTGCATTAATAATTCCAAAACCATGATTCATACAAGGTATCAGAATATTTGATCTTGAAGCATACATGATGGCAAACATAATTGTACTGATATTTGACCTCTGTCAATGAGTATTTGTTAGAATTGTAAGGTGATAACTTCATTTTTTAAGGCACATGCCACACCCACTAGGAGTTAAAGGTACGCACTCAAAAGAGTTGTACTGGAGGGAATGAGCTGATGCTGCTGAACTGGCTGAGGCCTCAGCAGCATCATAGCTGCACTTGATAGAGTGACTGGTAACCAGAGAAGTTAGGCAACTAGGGAACACAGTTCAGCTTTGGCTACAGAGTCAGGAGAGTCAGACAATTCCTTGGAAATTTTCTCCAAAAGAGATAAGGCATATTTAGCCATGTGTGTCTGATAATTAGCTGCTCTAAAGGCCAGAGTAGCATAAGTATAGATTTTCCTAGCCAAACGCTCCATGGTTTTGCTGTCCTTGTCAGCAGGGAGCAGCGTGGTGGAAGGCAGCAGTTTAGAAGCCTTGTCAGTTGCAATGGAAATTGTGGCAGAGTCTGCAGCAAGGCACTTAAGGAATTTTGCATTCTCAGGGACTTTTTAAAACCTATCAGGCCTGCGTGTTGCTGAGAGTCCGGGTTCAGGGATGCTGCTGAGAAGGCCTCCAGGAAAGCAGGAAGAATGGGAGGAACAGCAGTAGAAGTTGGCGAATCCATCTGAATGAGGTCATACCACCTTTTTTGTACCTCTGTCATTTCAGATGATTCCCACTTAAAGTGTTCCTTCGTTTTGGCAAAGGTTTCCTCAAAGGTTACAGCCTCTGCTGGTTAGACAGGATCAACAGATTCTTCCTCTGGGGAACCATATCCCAGAGGAGAAGGCAGTTGGGGAGGCGTATGAAAGGGATTCTTCAGAACAAGATATTCTTCCTCTTCGCTCTGAGAGGGATCGGATGTCTGGGGCTCAGGATTTGAGGAGAAACTGTGGCTCTCCCTGGACTGGTAGGCTGTAAGGCCGTAAAGACATTAAACACACTTTGACTAAAAGCCTGCCAATCCGGAGTACTTTCAGGAGTAGGAAACGCATGCTTTCTTTTTTTCTTCTTTTTGAGAGACGTCCTAGGGGTTGTCTGAACCATGGAAGGTCTAGAATTGGATGCCTGCATGGAAATGGAGGAGTTCAACGGTCCTACCGAAATCTCAGGTTTCCCCTCGGCATCGGAAAAGCCTCTGTGGACATGCCCTCCGTGCAGGACTGTGCAGCTCCCGGATAGGTACCTGCTGTATCTGAAGCCCACACCTTCAACCAGGCCGTCAGCCACAGACTGAGGGTTGGACAGAGGAGGAGCAGCGGCAACTGTAGGCCCAACAGTCTTGGCCTTCTTTTTAGGCAATTTGGTAGGAAAGTTAGCAGAACCCTCCATACCCAACTCTAATTACTTCAGAAGTTGGTTTTCTAAATACAAGTTAAGAGCTTGGAGTAGGCTATGGAGAGTTTTGGGCAAAAACGCCTGGCAGATGGTGTAGGCCTTGTCGTGTGACCTAACTAAACAAAACAAGCACTGATCGTGGGCGTCCTTGTGAGGTATCTGTCAGCCGCACTTACACTTGCCCTTTTTGGATGACATGAACAAGCATTAGAAACAATAACAATGACTGAAAAGGTTCCCCAACAGGGCACTTATCTGATTTCTCTAGAATCAGACAGCCAGGAAGGCAGAACACCTGATGTTTGACTGGTGGCTGAGAAGTTCTGAGGACTGGTGCATGCAGATGTCACTTTTATGGCCCATGCTCCGTTAGCCACATCAGACATCCCACACACCATACACTGATTAAAATATTTTGTATACTGGCCGGACGTTCGGGTAGCAAGAAGAGAAAACCCTTATGTACAGAATACTGCAACATGGGAATAGATGGACATCCATGGCGGCCTAAGCCAGTAGGGAGTCAACCACAATGATCTTGGGAGAATTCCTTCTGAATCTTCAGAACTGCACTGGATACTAGTACAAAAGGTGGAAAATAATACAGGAATATGTGTGTACATGGAAAAGAAAGGGAATCTGTCTTTCAGGCCTTCTTGCACAGAACCCTGGAACAGAATCTTGTCAGTTGATTGTGCAGAGGGGAAGGGAAAAGATCTACTTAAGGAATTCCTCCTCACAGATGGATCAAATCTTGTAAGCCCCCTTGATCTAGTTTCCATTTGTAAGGGTCTGCCCTAGTCCTGTTCGGAATGCAGGATGCCTATAGACTGTGCTGTAAAGCTACATCCCAAGCTAACATGACTAGCCTGCAAAAGGGGTAAGACCTGCCCCCCCCCTTGCCTGTTGATGTACCACATGACCATGGTACTGTCATAACAACTTGAAGAGGACCTAGGGACAAAAGAGGATTCAGAGAGTCGAGTGCCTTGGTCAGAGTAGGCATCTCTATTTTGTGCTTCTGTCTGTTCTTGGTGTCACACACACCCTGCACTATTATCCTTCCAGAAACTGCTGCCCAAGCAAAGTCCAAGTCATTTGTGGTGACTGACTGGCTTGGAACAAGGATGGAGAAAGTGAGACCTGGATTTAAAGGATATCTGCTGGCTCCACCAAATGATTTCTCTTCTGACAAACCACAGCACTGTGATTTGAAAAGACAAAACATGTTGGTGCTGGGACTAGAGAGACTTCAGATACTACTGTATCTTTTTCATGTGGAGTCATGCTAGGGATATCATGAGAACCACAGATGCCATTAGACCTAAAATTCTAAGGTATTCTCTCACAGTGACTGACGTTTAAGTGGAAATCATTAGAAACAAATCTAGGTATAGATCTATTTTTGCTGGGGAAGAAAAGCTCTTTGAACAGAGGTGTCTAGCAGACATCCCAGGAATACAACCCTGTGTGAAGGAGTGAAGAAAGAATTTTGAATGTTCTCTTGGAATGCCAACCTGTGTAAGAGATCTCTCACCCAAGAGAAAGATCTCTGACACTTGGAAAAAGTCTCTGCAAAGATATGCAAGTCACCTAAATAAACAAAATGTGGATAAGCATGTAAGCCTGTAACTGGAGCTAGACACTTTGTGAACACTGTTGGCGCAGTGGATACTCTACAACCTTAAGAAACATCTGAAGATAGGATGAATAATGATGTGATACGCATGTGTCACTAGGAAACTTGGAAGAGGTAAAAAAAAGGTTGTGAAATGACCATTTATGAATGTGAGCACTATCACAAACACATTTAGGAAATAAATATCCAGGTCTCCAAGCATTTTCTTTCTTTAGCACAAAGAGCATCCTTGAATAAAAACCCTTCCCCACCTGAAAAGGATTAATTGATTCTAACACTTCGTGGTACAGCATGTGATGAGGAACCCATGAAACTAACAGTGTGTGCTCTGGAGGATGAGGAATGACCCCCTGGAAAGGAGGAATTTCCTCCCACTGCTATCTGTAACTTGGAAAAAGAATCTTTAGGACCCATATGTTTGAAGCTATCGGTCGGCAGAGAGAAAAATGAAGATTCAGTCTTTCTAAAAGGAAAAGGGTGCCAAGGTGAGAGGGTCAACAAGGTCTTTTGAAAAGTAATTTGAACTTGTTGGACCTACCTTTGGCTTTGGAAGGTTTGAGGCTTATTTTTGGAATCCCTTTACCATTCCTTCTCGAATGTCTGTTCATAGGTTCATACTAGGCTATCTGCCCAAGGGCATTTATAAGCCTAGCCCATAGTTATGTGGCTTTCGCCACCCCTTTAGTTTGAATAAAACTATGCCTATTATTTTGCTGTGCCTCTGTCAAGCAGTGACACTGAAGTAATCCCTGGGGTATATCTGCGATCTCCCATCCATTGGTCAAGATTCCTCTTGAACAAGGCCAGCGAGGTGCTCTGCCTCACATGTACCGGAATTTTGTTCCACAGCATAGGGAGTCTCTGGGTGATGAATCTGTCCCTCCAGCATGTTCTATTAATAACCGTGTCAAGGTTTAAGTCTCCGCCCTTGTGGTTCTGAGGGATCTAGATTTTTTGAGGTGAAGCATATTCATCAAATCTGGGTTTGACATGGCCTTATATGTCAGGCACAGGTCACCTCTGAGCAAGCGGTATGAGACTGAATAGAGCTGGAGTTCTTTCAGTCGGGCAGCATAAGACATATTTTGAGACCCTTTATCCTTTTGGTGAGGAACTTTTGGGGCCTTTCCAGCTGCTGCAGGTGTCGGTTCAGATACATTCGAATGGGGCATTGTACTCAATCATAGGTCTAATGAGTGATGAGTACAGGGGACGATGACCTCCCTTGATCTAGATGTGAATCCCTTCATGATCAGGTGGGCAATGTAGAAGGTTTTCCTAACTACTTTAGCAACATGAGTGTCAAGCGAAGGCTACTGTCAACCTGGGTCCCCAGATCCCTGATGACTTCTGTGCTCAGTGGATTGCCACCTATATGGTAGCTAGGGGTAACCTTGTTTTTCCCGAAGTATGACTATGCATTTCTTGGCGTTTAATTTTAGGCCATGGCTCTGGCACCAGTTATCCGTTTCTGTGAGGCCCTTCTGAAGGATATCTGTGTCAGATGTGTTTCGACTATGGCCCAGTTTGCAGTCATCTGCAAATTTTGTCAGCCATAACCCTCCTGTGTTTGCTTGTACTTCAGAAAAGTAGATGCCGAACAAGAGTGGACCCAGGACTGAGCCCTGTGGGACACCACTTGTGACAGGCTTCGAGTCTGACATGGCTCCAGCAACTCTGACCCTGTGGGTTCTGTCACTTAGCCAGTTTGCAACCCATCTTGTGATGTATGGGTTTACATTCAAGCTGATGAGTTTTTCGATGATACCCGAGTGGGGTATTGTGTCAAGGCCTTTGCCAGGTCGAGGTAGGCTGTATGGACTGCCTTTCCCTCATCAATGGCCTTGGTGACTGTCTCGAAAAAGTCAACCAAGTTTAAAAGGCATGATCTGCCTTTGACAAAGCCAAACTGGGTTGGATCCAAAGTCTGCAAGTTCCCTATGTCTTTATTTATGAGTTCCATTATGATCCTCTCCATGGCTTTGCAGATAAGACTTGTCAAGCTAATGGGACGGTAATTTCCAGGGTCGGTGGAGGCACCGCCCTTGTGAAGTGGGACCACAGTGCAGTGCGCCACTCCTTGAGTGCAGTATCCTGAGGTGAGGCTAAGATTAAACAGCTGTCCTAACTGCGGGTTTAATTCCTCATTGAGTTAAATGGAGCACACAGCCGGGGACACCATCCGGTCCCATGGATGCTGTGTTTTTGCCTTGGAGAGCAGTTCTCACCTGGGCGTTGGAGATGTTTGGGGGGCTACAATCCTCTGGTATAGATATCTCTCCTTTTGGGGGGGGAGGGGGGAGAGAAGTTTGCACTGAACCTGTCAGCCAGTATGTTGGCAATGTGTGTGTAGGTTCAGTAATCTTCACATCATTTTGAACTAATTCTGAGCATATCTGGGAGTTTCCTCCTAGGTTTCTAACATAGCTAAAGAAGGCCTTATGATTGTCTTTTGAGTCCTTGGCGATTTTTCTCTCAAAATTTGCCTTGGATGATTTTATGAGAGCTCTTAGTTTTTTACTTATAATGATCAAAGGTGTCTTACCTTTCAAGGATTTTGCTCTATCTTGTAGTAGCTTCCTCCTTTTGTTGTAGAGCTTGTTTATGGCTGGGGTCCACCAGACTGGACGCTTGCCTTTGGTACAAAGAGTCTTAGTTTTGTTTGGGATTGCCTGATCCATGCAGTCCTGTAGGTGCTGGTAGAAGGCATTTGTAAGTGATTCAGCGGTTTGAGTAATGTTTACCACTGGCTCAGGGGCCTTAAAGGAGATCACACTAGTTTTTAGAAGTGTGAAGTCGGCTTTTGAGAAGTTTTTCACTGTGGTCTTTTTTATTTCAGGTGGGGTTTGGGGTTTTTTCAGCAGTGTTTACCTTTATTTTGCTGAAACTACAAATTCAGCTTTTTGTCAAAACTGAATGAGGAGTGAGAGAATCCTTTAGAAAATTTGGAAAACAAGGGATGAAAAAATATTTAATTCCAATTCCCTAGATCAGTCCACCCCCTTCATTACACTTTTTGAGTGGTCACCTCTACAGCACAAGGGAACATCTAAATCTCATTATCATCTAGGAGGTTCTGAGAATGCGACAGTGGAACCCTCCTCAGAACAGTACTAGTGGCTGCAGGCCTAGATTAAGTATCAGAGTCAGACACACTGTAAATGAGTATTTGACCTGTGCAATAGAAGAAACTATATTTAAAGCAGATTTTTCCACACAAGAAGAATCTGCAGATAAGCATTCCTCATATGTTTACAATTAGTACCAACTTCAACATATGAACTAGACAATTCAAAATTTAAAAAAATAAAAGTTGCAGAACTATACACTTTCCCCATACTTATCAATAATTTCCCCATCCTTATCAGAAAGAGTAGGATTGCAGTTAATCAAGTGTTTAGCAGCAGTGGGAGCAACTAAAACTTTAGCTGCTGGGTCAGGTTTGAGAACAGCGTATAAAAACTTAAAAGACTGTGGTACTTCTTACATTCTATCTTTCTTTTAGGAGCAGCTGGATCACTATGAGGAAAATTGCAGAAAGTAATATCCTCTAAAGCAGACAAAAAGTGCAGTTTTGTACCTACCATAAATGTAGATGTTAGAGTGTTCACCCTGCTGCAGTCTTCACACTTGGGTTATCTTGCCGTCAGGCGGTCCCGCAGTCGGCCCGAATTCCAAAGTCTTGGTCCGGCATCGGTAAAAAAAAAAAAAAAAAATATATATATATATATACACACACACACACACACACACACACACACACATATGGCTACATAAATATAAAACAAAACCCTTAGGTACAAGAAAATACACCACAGAGGTAGTATAGGATAAACTGGTAGAGATAAGTTCAGCTAGTTCAGAGGGGATGGAGGGAGGGTAACCTGGACTGCAGCAGGGTGAACACTCGAACATCTACATTTACGGTAGGTACAAAACTGTACTATGTTCATCGTGTTACCCTGCTGCAGTCATCACACTTGGGTTGAATCCCAAAGCTAAGGATGGGAGGTGGAGTCAAACAGGGTTAGAAGAAGCTAGTAGGCCCTGCAAAACTGCAGTGGCAAAACCAGCTCTAGTCTTAGAATAAAGAGGTAAGTGATCGTGTTTGGTGAAGGTGTGCACTGAACTCCAAGTAGCAGCTTCCAGAATATCCTTGGTTGGCACTCCCCTGAGAAAGGCTGCTGATGTAGCTGTAGCCCTGGTGGAGTGGGACCTAATGTTAGCAGGTACTGGTTTCCCATGATGTGTGTAGCAGAAACGTATGCAATGTCCTATCCATTTAGAAATGGTCTGTTTTGAGATAGCTTTTCCTTGTGACCTTGTAGCATAGGCTACAAAGAGCTGGTCAGTTTTTCTGAAAGCCTTAGTTTTATCCAAGTAGTAACGTAATTGCCTGTGAATGTCCAAAGAGTGCAGGAGTCTCCTTTGTTCTGGGGATTTGGGAAGAAGGTGGGCAAGTGACTGGTTTGGTTTAGGGCCACATTGGATACCACCTTTGGCATAAAGGAAGGGTTAGTTCATAGAGAGACTCTGTCTTGATGAAAAATGAGGAAAGGTTCCACTGCCATTAGTGCCTGTAGCTCTGAGACTCTTCTAGCTGAGGTTATTGCTAGTAGTAGGGCAGTATTCCATGAAAGAAATTTTAAATCAGCTGAAAAAGCTGGTTCAAAGGGTGGCAGTGTAAGCTTTTCCAGAACAAAGCTGAGATCCCAAGTAAGTGTTGGAGCTCTCCTTGGCGGTCTTAAGTTCTTAGCCCCTCTGAGGTGCTATCTTAGGAGTGGATGTAAAAATAAAGGAGGATCCGTGCTGTAATGAGCTGAAATTGCTGAGGCGTGGATCTTAATAGATGAAAGGGAAAATCCTTTGTGTAACATCTCAGTTAAATATTGTAGAATCTGAGGGATGTTTGGCTCCAGGGGATTCAGGCCTTTAGCCTGTTTCCAGGCGCAAAATCTTTTCCATTTGTCTGAGTAGGCTTTCCTGGTGCTGGGCCTCCTGGCCTCCAGAATGCCATCCATAACAGCTTTGGATAAAGGTGTTGGCTGGTTGTTTAGGTAATTTGCCATGCAGCCAGGTTTAAAGTCTTGAGCTGGCTGTGTAGAATCAGATTGTCTCGCTGGGTGAGCAGGTGAGGAATTTGTGGCAAAATCCATGGTGGGCCCTGGGCCATGTTCATTAAAATTGGATACCAATGCTGGAGTGGCCAGTCTGGTGCATCGAGAATCATTTGTGGCATCTCTAATCTTTCAGCAGTACCTTTGCTAGAAGGGGCAGTGGAGAGAAGGCATACACTGTTATTGTTTTCCAACTGAATGAGAGGGCGTCCACTTTCCAAGCTAGTGGATGGAAGGTCCTTGTGCAAAATTTTTGAAGTTGGTGGTTGTGGGGATTTGCAAACAGATCTATGTCTGGGCGTCCCCATTTTTGAACTATCATTGCAAATACTTGTGGATCTAGTTTCCATTAGTGTGTATCCATGATGTTTCTGCTTAGGTCGTGTGCCAATGTGTTTTTCTTTCCTGGCAGGAATTGTGCTTGTAATTGAACCTGGTAAGACAGTGCAGTGTTCCACAAGGTCATTGCTTGCCTGCATAGAGGGTAGCAATGTGTGCCCCCTTGCTTGTTTTTGGTTTGGTTTGCTTGAAAGTTGTGGAAGGGCAAGCCTGGGTTTGACTGGCATGCTTGAGCCCACCATAGGAACTCTTGTTTCAGGCATGGGATTAGTGGGATTTCGGTTTCTAAGCTGTGCCTGTGTTGAGACCATAAATTCTTTAGGTACCACTGTAGTTTTCTCATATGCAGTCTGGCATGGGGGACCAGGATTATGCATGATGCCATGAAGCCCAAGGCCTGCAGTACTTTTCTTGCTGTTAGTTTGTGCTGCTTTGTTAATGCCAAGAAGTAAAGAGGGAGTTGTGCTTGTTTTTCTGCAGTTAAGAATGCCATTTGTTTTACTGTGTCCAATTCGCACCCAAGAATGTTCTTGTCTGGGATGGTATCAGTCTTGACTTTTTAAATTGACTGTGTATCCCAGGGCTTGTAGTAAGCAAATGACTCTTTGTAAATCTGTTGTCAGCTTGCTTTTGTTGTCCGCTTGTAACAGGCAGTCGTCCAGGTATGGATAAATTTGGATTCCCTGTAGCCTGCAATGAGCGATTACTGATGCCAGGCATTTTGTGAATACTCTGGGCAGTAGATAAGCCAAAGGGCAATGCTGAGAATTGATAATGCTCTGATCCTGCAAGAAATCTGAGGTATCTTCTGCAATTTGGTCGTATGGGGCGTGCAGGTATGCCTCCTTGAGATCTAGAGTTACCAGCCAACACTCCTTGCCCAGCATGGGAAGAAGTTGCTGTAGGGTCAGCATTTTGAATTTTGGTACAATGATGTATGTGTTTAAGGCGGACAGGTCGAGAATAGGTCTCCAACTTTTCTCTTTTCTTGGTACTAGGAAGAGTCTGGAGTAGAATCCTTTGCCCTGTTGTGTTATTGGTACTCTTTCCACAGCTCTCATCTTTGTTAATTGAGCTATCTGCTTTAGAGCTTCTGTTTTTTGATTTGGAGGTAGGTTTGGCATTCCTCTTTTTACTGGTAAAGTGTGGAAGTGGAACCTGTAGCCTTGGTCTATGGTTTGCAAAATCCACTTGTCTTTTGTGATATAGTGCCAATTTTTCGAAAATAAGGCTAACTTTCCACCTAAAGGTGCTGCTATTTGCTCCCTGGTAGGCGGTGTCAGAGACAAGTCACTGTGATTGTCCTGTTGCAGTGGCAGTGGTTGTGTCTGTGCCTCTCTGGTTATTGCCTTGCCACTGACGTCCTCTATAGGCACCTCCTCTGGATTGATTGCTGCCTCTAGAGCGTCTATTCCTGCCTCTGAGATTGTGAGGAGTCTGGAAAGGACCAATTTTTGGCAGGCCAGTTCCTGCTAAACCTTGGGGGCTGAACCTGTAAGAATTCCTTAACTGTTTGTACAGATTTTGCCTTCTCTTCCATTTTCTTCATTACTTGCTGAGCAGGTGTACCAAATAGACTGGCTTTATCCATAGAAGCATCTAACAGCTTTGCTTTAACATGATCCGGCAAAACCTGTTCCTTCAACCATGCATGCCTTCTTATCACTGTGCCAGTCATGGCTGATCTAAATGAAGCCTCCAGTGCATCATAGCCACATTTTAAAGAATGGTTACTAACCTGCTGTATGTTATTCACCATTTCTAAAACATATTTCTTATCTAAGGAGTCATCAGAGGACAGCTTCTTAGTTAACTGATCAAGCATAAACTCTTGGTATTGGATCATGTGAAACTGACAGTTTAAAGCTCTAGCTGAGAGAGTAGCAGAGGTGTAAACTTTTTCCCCATCTCTCTAAGGACCTGGATTCCCTTTCAGAAGGGAGAGGGTTTTTGCTGAGGTCGAAGCTACTGCCTTAGGCCCCTGGGATATAGTCTCAGGATCTGCAAGTGGGGCCTTGTATAGGTGGTGATGAGTGTCTGGCACCCTGTAAAATCTATCTGGTTTGGCAGGGGCTGGAGGTAAAGTATCAGGGGCAGTGCAAACATCATTAAATGCATCATCCACAACAGGCAGAACTGGAGGTATAGCTAAGGGCCTATGTTGTGGTAAGTGCAGAAAGGTCCTAAGCCTTTTTCTAGAATCTGAGAAATCTTGCCCCTGCCATTGGAATTGTTCTCTCATGGCATGTAAGGTTTCCCCGAAGGAAAATTCCTCTGGTGGAGAGGCAGATGGAATGGATTCTTCAGCATCGGAATCTTCAAAAGTAGAAAAAGGAGCCTCTGGCTGATATGTAATGTCTGAGTCATCCGAAGAATCATCAGAGGACACTGGCTCGGGGGGGCTCTGCTCTAGGTCTCTTTTCTGGAGGCTGAGAGGCCCTGTCTGGGTGAGATTGGGATCCCCTAATTAAGGAGATTAAATCCTCTGCTAGAGTAAGCATTTGTGAACTAGAAGTGGGCCTATGTGAGGGGGTCTTAACAGGCACTGATTTAACAGTTTTGGCTGCTTTAGCCCTGGCAAAGGCCTTTATAGACATGGCTGCAGGAGGCCTAGCAGCACCACGTGCTGGGGTAGAGCCATCCAAAGGGATGGTGTCTGATAATTCACTAGGAACCACAGTAGTAGGCAAAACTTCAGAGGCCGATTCAACTAAGGTAGCAGGAGCCTCAGTAGTAGTCATGGATTCGGCTGAAGATTGACCCGTTTTCGGTTTCGGCGAAACAGAGACACTCATGCTTGCTTAACCGTGGTTTCGGCGAAACCATGGACCGCAGTGTCGGTCTTTTCTTTGCGTTTTTAACAATTTGGGTAGTCGGAGGATCCGACGGCATAATGTACGCAAAATCTGAGCCGAAAAACTGTTCAGCAAACTCCGACCGACGCCTAAGCGTTCGTCGGTTGAAGGAAGCACAGGCTCAACAGGCTGCTACGTCGTGGTCTGGGCCTAAACAAGGTAGACAGTAAGAGTGGAAATCCTTATGAGGTATTTGTTTCCCACAAGTTAAACAGTTATTTACTTTTTCTGACATCGGCTGAGGCAAGAAAGAGTCCCCAACGGGGTACTTAGCTTTTAGAAGTCTTGAGTAGTATTCGGTAGTAGTAATCTCTGGATCTGACCGACCGCCACTTGCGAGCAGCTTCAGCTTCGGCCGACACGCGGCAAGAAAGACCGAGGAAAATGGCGTTGGCTGATGCCTTTATACCCGAAGACCAGCAGAGATGACGTCGGGTGAAGTGCGACATCAGCCGAAGCCGGACCCAGACTTTGGAATCCGGCCGACCGAAGGGCTGCCTGACGACAGGACAACCCATTTGTTATGACTGCAGATGCATCCTTGAAGGACATCTGTGGTGTTCTGTCTTTCTTAGCAGTTGCAGGTGTCTCTGATCTGTAGTCCATTTGCCCTGAATGCACTGCCCTGCCATGTGTGCTCCCCAGGCATAGTCCGATGCATCTGTTGTCATAGTTTGCCTAGCTGTGGGTAAGGTGAAAGGCTGACCCTTGTTGAGGTGACATGCCTGTGCCCACCATAGAAACTCCTGTTGAAGGCAGGGAATGAGTGGTATCATTGTTTCCAAGCTGTGGCTGTGCTGAGTCCATACACTTTTCAGGTGCCATTGTAATTTCCTCATATGCAGTTTTGCAAATGGTATTAGGAGTATGCAAGATGCCATGAATCCCAAGGCCTGTAGAATTTTTCTTGCAGGGAGTTGCGTCTTTGTTGCCATTATTTTGAAATATTGAAACAGCTGTCGTTGCTTGTCTGGTGTGAGATAAGCCATCTGGGCTGTTGTATTCAAGCTGGCACCCAGGAATATTATGTTTTGTGAGGGCACTAGTTTTGATTTCTTTTAGTTTACTGTGTACCCTAGGCAACTTAGAAGGTGTTTGACAAATGCCAGATGCTTTAAAAGAATGTCCTTGCTTTCTACTTGAATAAGGCAGTCGTCCAGGTATGGGTATATTTGAATGCCTCTGTCTGCAGTATGCAATTACTGGTGCCAGGCATTTTGTGAAGACCCTGGGCACAGTAGATAAGCCTAAGGGCAGTGCAGAGAATTGATAATGTGTTGAACCTGCAATGAAGCGGAGGTATCTTCTGCAATTTTGTCTGGTAGGGACATGCAGGTATGCCTCTTGAGATCCAAAGTGACTAGCCAAGCATTCTTGCCCAGCATGGGAAGAAGCTGCTGTAGTGTTAGCATCTTGAATTTTGGTACTTGCAGATAGGTGTTCAGAATTGAAAGATCCAGAATGGGTCTCCATGCTTTGTCCTTTCTTGGGACTAGGAAGAGTCTTGAGTAAAATCCTTGTCCTTGCTCCTGTGTAGGTACCTGCTGAATGGCTCTCATGTTCATGAGAGCTGTAATTTGTTTTTGTGCCTCTGCCCATTGATTTGGTGGCAGGTTTGGCATTCCTTTGATCCTTGGCAAGGTATAAAAGTGGAATCTGTATCCTTGAGAGACAATGTTTAGAACCCATTTGTCTTTTGTGATGATGTGCCAGTTGTCTGCATAAAATGCTAGTTTTCCTCCCAAGGGAGTTGCCAGGAGAGATCTGCTTGGTAGTTTGAGGATTGAGTCATTGTGTCTGCCTTCTGTTAGCTTGGGGCCTGTCTTCTCCTCCTTTCTGGGTAGCAGAGCCCCATTGGCGAGGTTTGTAAGGGCCCTGTGACTGACTTCTGCCCCTTGGGCATCTGTATTTGCCCCTCTGTGATCTGTCTGAAGCTGGAAAGGACCAGTTTTTTGTTGGCCAATTTCTGCTGAAGCGAGGGGGTTGTACCTGCAAAAAATCTTTGACAGTTTGCATAGATTTTGCCTTATCCTCCATTTTCTTTAAAACCTCTTCTGCTTTGACACCAAATAATACATCCTGTTGTAAAGGTGCATCTAATAATTTTGCTTCAACATGGTCAGGGAGGGTTTGCTCTTTTAACCAAGCATGTCTACGTATGACAGAGCCAGTAACAGCTGCTCTACAGGAAGCTTCCAATGAATCAAATCCGCATAGTAAAGTATGCTTGCCTACCTGTTCAGCTGCATGCAACAGATCCTGCATTTCCTTGAATTCAGGCTGTTCTGAATGTGTGCTCATTTTTTGTTTTAACTGAGATATCAGGAATCGTTGAAATTTCAAAATGTGAAACTGACAATTTAATGCTCTCATAGCCAGAGTTGCTGAGGTGTACATTTTCTTTCCCCATCTATCTAGGGCTCTGGAATCTCTTTCAGAGGGCACAGGATTTTTAGCCATAGAAGCTTTTGCTCCCTTAGGACCCTGGGAAATAGTTTCTGGGTCAGCTACAGGGCTTTTATAAAGGAATTTGTGAGAGTCAGGTACTCTGTAGTATCTGTGTGGTTTGGCTGGAGCAGGAGGTAGAGAGCCTGGATTTAAACTAGACTCCAAGTAAACATCATCCACAATATCTAAAACTGGAGGGATAGCAAGAGGTCTGTGCTGGGGTAATAAAAGGAACTCTCGGAGCCTTTTCTTAGAATCTGAGTAATCCTGGCCTTCCCAGTGGAAAAGTTCCCTCATGGTATGTAATGTTTCCCCAAAGGTGTATTCTTCATGGGGAGATGCTGAGGGAATAGTCTTCAGCATCAGAATCCTCATAAGGTGGAAAAGTGTAATCCTGTTCCTCAGAAGAATCTGAGGAGAGAGAAACCTGGTCAGAGGATGTATAATCCTCCTCTTGTCTTTGTCTTTTATCAGGAGGGGGATGGGAACCCCTGATAAGGGTAATTAAATCTTCAGCCATCTTAAGCATCTGTTTCTTAGCCATGGGGCCTTGAACTGTAGACTGAACAGTTTTCTTAGGTTTTAAAGGAGTTTTAAGCTTAGCATAAGATTTAATGGTGAGTGTAGTCTGTCTGAAAACACCTTCTGCAACCGAAGGTGTTTCCTCTGCACCGGTGTCTAGTTCTGCTCTGCTGTCGGTAGAAGGCTGCGTCGGCCTAGTAGACTTCGCTTGGGAATCCGCAGCTGTCTGGGGTTCCAGTTCTGCAGTCGTCTGGGGCTGCGTAGGTTCCTCAATGAAAACCGGAGAACCAGCGACATGCCCAGCTGAGGCCTCGGGGTCTGGCTTATTCCTAGAATGCCGGTCCTTATCCTTGCGTTTTTTATGAATTGCGGTCGTCGGATGCTCCGACGGCATGATATAATTAAATTTCCTACCAAAGTAATGCCGTGCAAAGTCAAAATGGCGTTTGATAGTTTGTTTATTAAACCTAGCGCAAAACCGACAACCTGTGACATCGTGGTCTGGGCCTAGGCAAGGAATACAATAGGAATGGAAGTCCTTATGAGGTATTTGCTTCCCACAAGAAATGCAATTGTTAACTTTTTCTGACATCGGACTGAGGCAAGAAAATGTTCCCCAACGGGGTACTTAGCTTTATTTTAGACTTCGGACTGAAATTCAAATCGAAAATCTCAGGTGTCAGCCAACCGGCACTTGCGAACTGCTTCTGCTTTGGGCACCGCGCGGCAAGAAAGACTGAAGAAAATGGTGTTGGATGCCTCATATATATCCCTGGCACACTGACATCAGGGAAGAAGTGACAGCAACCGACGCTGGACCAAGACTTTGGAATTCGGGCCGACTGCGGGACCGCCTGACGGCAGGATAACCCAAGTGTGATGACTGCAGCAGGGTAACATGATGAACATCAGAAGGAATGGGTGCAGGTTCTGGAAATTCCTTCTGTAACAAGTCACAGTATTTTCTGAGGAAGTGAGAAATCTCAGTGTTCTCCCACTGACATCACTGGTACAGTCTAGCAACAGTCTCAGAAAAAGAGAAACCCAGTTCTCTGCAGAGTCTAAATCTGAGAAGAAAACCCTGCATCTGTCCCCTCATCTTCCTATTCAGAATCTTGAACCTCTGCAGGAAAAAAGGCATCCTTCTTTAGGTTAACAGTAGCTCTCTCTTGCCCATTGAAGGGGACCCCCAACAGCCACAGAGGACGTGACTAACCCCAGGCCATACTAGCTGTAAATACTACACCAAAGAGATCTGGGGTAAAACACAAGTGGTCTGACGTACAACAAATGGCCACAGCAGAGTTACTCACCTGTGGCTGACCTATGGCTGAGGCAAACTGCTAGCCCACTGTGGTGGCAAAGGCTGTTTATATATATATATATATATATATATATATATATATATATATATATATATATATATATATTTATATAAATATGTAGTACAGTTGTGTACCTACCATAAATGTAGATGTTAAAGTGTATTCACTGTTGCAGTCATTACACTTGGGTTATCCTGCTGGCAGGCGACCCGTAGTCAGCCCGAGTTCCAAAGTCTTGGTCCGGCATCGGTTGCTGTTGCTTCTTCCCTGATGTCAGTGCGCCAGGGGTATAAAAGTTGCAACCGATGCCATTTTCTTCAGTTTTTCTTGCCTCAGATGTCAGGTGCCCCCCCAGATAGGAAGGCTGAAAAGATAAAAAATTTCCAAAAAAAAAATGCATATATTACTATAAACATTTCCTTCATCTACAAGCAAATACACCACATAGGTTGTATATAGTTGAAAAGTACAGAAATGTCCCAGCAAAGAAAAGGGGGATGGTGGGTGGGTAACCTGGACTGCAACAGTGAATACACTCGAACATCTACATTTATGGTAGGTACACAACTGTACTATGTTCATCGTGTTTCACTGTTGCAGTCATTACACTTGGGTAGAATCCCAAAGCTGAGGTTGGGTGGCTGGGTCTAAATTGGATTTGGCGAGGCTAACAAGCCCTGCAGAACTGCAGTGGCAAAGCCTGCTCTGGATTTAGAGTAGAGAGGTAAGTGGTACTGCTTGGTGAAAGTGTGCACTGAGCTCCAGGTTGCAGCTTCTAAAATGTCTTTGGTTGGTACTCCTCTGAGGAAGGCTACTGAAGTGGCTGCTGCTCTGGTAGAATGAGGCCTAATGCCCTTAGGTACTGATTTGCCATGGTGTGCATAACAGAAGCGGATGCAGTGTCCTAGCCATTTGGAGATTGTCTGCTTTGTAATAGGCTTTCCTTGTGATCCTGCAGCATATGCTACAAACAGTTGCTCAGTTTTTCTGAAAGCTTTTGTTTTGTCCAAGTAGAATCGTAGCTGCCTGTGTATATCCAAAGCGTGCAGAAGTCTCTCCCCTTTATTCTGGGGATTTGGGTAAATAGTAGGTAAGTGAATAGTTTGGTTTAAGGCCATATTGGAGACCACTTTTGGCATGAATGTTGGGTTTGTCCCAAGAGAAACCCTGTCCTGATAAAAACGGGGAAAGGTTCCACAGCCATCAATGCCTGTAACTCTGAGACTCTTCTTGCTGAAGTTATTGCTAGGCGCAGAGCAGTTTTCCTTGACAAATTTTAGATCAGCTGTGCTGGCTGGTTCAAAAGGAGGCAGTGTGAGTTTTTCTAAAACAAAATTGAGGTCCCAAGTAGGTACTGGTGCTCTCCTTGTGGGGCTTATATTTTTTCCCCTCTGAGGTACTGTCGTAGTAGAGGATGTGAAAAAATAGGAGGATCCATATTGTAATGAGCCGAAACGGCAGAGGCATGGATTTTAATAGATGAGAAAGATAGGCCTTTGTCCAACATCTCAGTTAGGTATTGCAAAATCTGAGGTATATTAGGGACAAGTGGTTCAAGCCCTTGTGCCTGGTTCCAAGCACAGAATCTCTTCCAATTTTCTGCATAAGATTTCCTAGAGTTGGGCCTCCTGGCTTCTAAAATAACATCCATAACGGCTTTAGAGAGAGGTGCAATCTGGGTGGCTACATTATCAGCCATGCTGCCAGGTTTAAGGTTCTGAGTTGACTGTGCAGAATCTGATTGTTTTGTTGTGTCAGAAGATGAGGTATTTGAGGTAGAGGCCAAGGTGGGCCTTGGGACAAACTCTTTAGGATTGGGTACCAATGCTGGCATGGCCAGTCTGGTGCAATCAGGATCATTTTTGGCCTTTCTTGTCTGACTTTTAGTAGCACCATGGTGAGAAGAGGCATCGGAGGGAAGGCATAGACTGTCAGTCCTTTCCAGCTGAATGATAGAGCATCCACTTTCCATGCTTGAGTGTAACAAGTTCTTGTGCAAAATTTCCATATTTGGTAATTGTGAGGGGAGGCAAAAAGATCTATGTCTGGGCCTCCCCATTTCCTTGTTATCATGCTGAACACTTGTGGATTTAGCTTCCATTCGTGAGGATCCATGAGATTTCTGCTTAGTTCGTCTGCCAGTGTATTTTTTGTTCCTGGCAGGAATTGCGCTTGCAGATGTACTTGGTAAGTCAGTGCTGTGTTCCACAAAGTCATGGCTTGTCTGCATAGGGGGTAGGAATGTGTGCCCCCTTGTTTATGTACCACATAACTGTGGTATTGTCCGTCTTTATTAATAGTTGTCCTGGATGTATTAGGTCCTTGAAGGCTGTCAGGGCATTCCGTACAGCTAGCATCTCTTTTTGATTGATGTGAAGATGCATTTGTTCCTTGGGCCATGTGCCCTGAATAATTTTTCCTGCCATATGTGCTCCCCAGGCATAATCCGATGCATCCGTTATTATCTGCCTGGCTGTGGGTGAGGTGAAAGGCTGTCCCTTGTTGTGGTGACAGGCCTGGGACCACCATCGAAACTCCTGTTGTAGGCAGGGAATTAAAGTTATGACGGTCTCCAGGCTGTGAACCCGCTGTGGTGGTGCTGCAGTAGCGTTGTCGCCTCACAGTAAGACACTGTCCGGTTCGATTCTCAGCTAGAGTGTCTTCTGCGTGGAGACCTGCGAGAATGGGTGTACCTTCGTTGAAGGTTGTGTGTCAGGGCTGGTAATGCGGCACGTAAAAATCAACTACCAATCATTAGCGGACCGGAGTTCCGCTGTGGGCAACCCCTAACCGGGAAAAGCCGAAAGACAACAACAGTCTCCAGGCTGTGGCAATGCTGAGTCAAAACACTTTTTAGATACCACTGTAGTTTCCTCATATGCAGTTTTGCATATGGAATTAGTAGAATGCAGGATGCCATGAAACTCAGGGCCTGCAGAATTTTTCTTGCAGGGAGCTGGGCTTTTGTTGCCATCACGTGAAAGTAACGAGTCAGTTGCCTTTGTTTGTCTGGCGTGAGATAAGCCATCTGGGCAGTTGCATTTAGGCTTGCACCCAGGAATATTATCTCTTTGAGAGGGCACTAGTTTTGATTTCTTTTCGTTTATTGTGTACCCTAGGCAAATTAGCAATCTTTTTACAAACGCCAGGTGCTTTAGAAGAATGTCCTTGCTCTCTGCTTGAATAAGGCAGTCGTCCAAGTAGGGATATATTTGAATTCCTTTTTGTCTGCAAAATGCAATTACTGGTGCCAGGCATTTTGTGAAGACCCTGGGCGCAGTAGATAAGCCACAGGGCAGTGCAGAGAATTGGTAATTGGTAATGCATTGAGCCTGCTATGAATATGAGGTATCTTCTGGAAGATTGGCCGATTGGGACATGCAGGTATGCCTCTGAGGTCCAAAGTACCTAGTCAAGCCTCCTTGCCCAGCATGGGCAGAAGTTGTAGTGTTAACATTTTGAATTTTGGAACATTCAGGAAAGTATTTACGATTGACAGGTCCAGTACTGGTCTCCAGGCTTTGTCCTTTCTGGGTACTAAGAAAAGTCTTGAGTGAAATCCTTGTCCCTGTTCTCGCTGTGGAACTTTCTGAATAGCTCTCATGTCCATAAGAGCAGCAATTTGTTTTTGTGCCTCTGCCCATTGGTTTTGTAGCAGGTCTGGCATACCTTTTGATTTTGGAAGCGTGTGG